>NC_043013.1:11769878-11799878 GCF_006345805.1 Octopus sinensis
AGAGGTCTATTACACTGGTGTGCGGCATGTGCAAGGAACTGTTTTAATGAATTTATTAGTTAAGGGTACGAGATGATTGTAAAGAAAAGTAAAGCAGAAGTGGATTGCAGATAGTTGTAGAGAAAGCAACAGGTCCCAAGGTGAAGGCCATACTGGCTGCTACAATCAATATCCGTGGATTACCTCATATCATTTAATCTTATGAGCCACTAATAACAGAAATCATCAGCGTTCGTAGAGTAAATTTTCACATGCTGTAGTACAGGTCTAACCAGAGTCTACGTACAGCAGCATCACAACCTCGTCTTATAGCGATAGGCCTTGGTGAAAAATGTATAGATCTCTTGAGGGAAGATACCGATGGTGGGTGAATAATAAGTGGAACCAATAGGAAAGCAATCGGCCAGAAGTTACCCACAAATTCTCCTTCTACTGTGTAACGGGTCTTTCATTAATGTTAATAACCTCTCGTATTACCGGCAACGATAACACGGATTCTATGGTGCGAAAATTTTATGGACCAATCACAGGAGCCTTTTCCTTAAATAAATTGCTAGCCCTGTGCCAAAATTTGAAACCTTGATTATTATTAATGTTAACAAGGGACTCGCTGGCAGAATAGTTAACGCATCGAAACGAAATGCTTAACAGCATTTCTTTCCACTCAATTCGTTCTGAGTTCAAATACCACCGAGGTCGACTTACCCTTTCATCTACCTGGGCTTTGATAAAAATAAGTACCAGTCAAGTTATGGGATCCATATTACCGATTAATCTTCATTCTCCATGAAACTGCTAACCTTGCGCTAAAATTCGAGTCCATTGTTGTTTTCAGAATTTTAGCTCCAGTCCAGCAACTTCAATGGAGTGTGTATATCGATTGCATCGATCCCAGTATTCAACTGTTACTTATTTTATCGACCTCGAAATGATGAAAGACAAAGTAGACCGTAGCGAAGTTCGAACTCAGAATGTAAATGCTGACGAAGAACAGTTAAGCATTTGGTCAGGTGTGCTAACGATTCTGCCAGCTCGTCGACTTAACTGGAACAAAAATTATCATTAAATTAGAAAACTTGCTGAGTCGTTTGAAAGTCGGAAATTGATTGGCCGTATTGTTTTCTGTTCTTTTAAAAAGATGCCGGGCGAATATCAGATTGCCATGAATATTAAAATAGTTCATAAGAGGCACGTCAATGTCGTATAAAAACAATGAGAGCCAATATTTCTTCCAGTCTGAGCTTTTCGTTACGTTTTCAAGGCCAGAAAAATGCCTAAGGACTGTTTCCGATCACCTAGTTTGGTGAAAATCTTTAGAACGGAGATAGTATTAAGTTCAAATCTTGCCGATGTTAGCTAAATCTTTCATCTTTTCAGAGACCGATAAAACATTCATGTCAAGCACTGGATTCCAAAGAAATCGACTAAATATTCCGCCTCAAAATTGTTCGTCTTGTTTCTTAATAAAAATAATTATTATCCTTTAACACCCATGGTTATGAGTGGGTCCTCTCTAACGCTCATCATCGTGGCAAAGAAGCAAATGGTTCTTATACTATTTGTATATAGTCATATGCTGGCAATTGTCCCCAGTTTGATTCAAGCTACAACAATGGTGAAATATCGTTATCCATCACTCCTGAATGAGAGTGAAGGCAAATTGTCTCCCATGTAACTTAAAGTGCTTTGACACCCAGCATTTTGAGGGAGTCGTCTCCAAACCGCACTACACAGCGAACTGGTGAACAATAAAAACACATAAGTTGAGTAGTTGTGGTCTATAATGTTCACAGCAGTAGCGTTGTTTTTAATTCGTAATTGAATATGTGTATGTGTGTGTTTGTTTGTATGTGTGTGTATGTGTGTATGCGCGCGCGTATGTATATATAGCGTAGGCACAATATATAAAAGACCTTTTCATTTTCCTCGTGCGTCAAACTAAAACACTTGCTTGTTGTTCATACACGTATATATATATATTTATATATACATAGGCGCAAGAGTGGCTGTGTGGTGAGTAGCTTGCTTACCAGTCACATGGTTCCAGGTTCAGTCCCACTGCATGGCACCTTGGGCAAGTGACTTCTACTATAGCCTCGAGCCGACCGAAGCTTTCCCTGAGGATTTGGTAGACGGATAATGAAAGAAGCCCGTCGTATCTATATACATATACATGTATGTGTGTGTGTGTTTGTGTGTCTGTGTTTGTCCCCCCAACATCGCTTGACAACCGATGCTGGCGCGTTTACGTCCCGGTAACTTGGCGGTCAGTAAAAGAGACCGATAGCCTAAGTACTAGGCTTACAAAGAATAAGTCATGGGGTCGATTTTTTCGACTATAGGCAGTGCTCTAGCATTGCGGCTGCCAAATTACTGAAACAAGTAAAAGAGTAAAAGAGTATATATACATACATACATACATACATACATACATACATATATACATATACATAATATATAATATGTTATATATATCGAATAATCATATATAATATATAGTATATATATATATAATATATATATATATACAGAGAGAGAAAGAGAGAGACAGAGAGAAACCCAGCTCCCACACTGTTTCCTTAACCAAATTTACTCACACAGCATTCGTCCGCCTACTGCTATAGATAGTACAAGATACTTGCCGAAGGTGCCGAGCAGCACAACCAAGACGAAAAACCATACGGTTCCAAAGCGAGCTTCTTAATGACACGGCCATGCAAATATAGAAAAATGTACAAGCCATTTCGAAATAGAAAACCGACTTTAAACAAATATTAATCTGAAATCCTTTTGTGAAACATTTGTTTGTTTGTTGTTGTAGTTATTTTTGCTCCTTTTGTTGTTACAGTTTGACACCTGCTACATTGCTCAGTTTACTGAAGATGTAAATTGAATAAAGTTGACTGTTATCTCTAGCAGGTTGAATAACTACGTATACATTACGCCATATGGGGGAAGATCTCATTCCATGTTCAAGCTCTCGCTAAACCTTGCAATGAAGAGTCTCAAATGCGCAACATTCGCAACAATTTGCAATAGCAACAGTTCTCCAACAAACTTGCCTCATTGTTTAGGACGAGTGCACTGTCACAGTGGTACTTGACTGTACCCTCCAAATAATAGTACGCTCATGGGGGGAGTAAGAGTTCTTCTTGCAAGAGATGTTTTCGTTAAACGTTGCCAGTTATCCCCAAAGGAACAAAAGCTGATGAGGTCAATGCATACTTCAAAAAATCGTACCTTTGAAGACATGTGATAGAACTTCGTCTTACAAGCAATATCAGAGTTCTTCTACAAGGTGATTATACGGCCTTCTTAAGATTCGTAATATGATATTAACATTCAACTCAAGACTTCAGTTACATGAAATTCCATGCGGTCAAATGATACTTTCTCTTAGGGATCTTATGGATAAAATATTTCCTAATCTATCTGTCAATTACACTGATGTAAACTGGCTATGTGAAAGAGCTATACTAGCACCAACTAATGAAACAGTTGGTAAACTCAATCATCAACTTCATAAGGTAACAGACACATCAGAAACGACTTTTCCATCCATTGACAACAGTTGATCAAGATCAGGTTGTCCAATACCCTGTTGAATTTCTGAACACACTTAAACCCATTTGGATGCCACTGCATAATTTGACACTAACACTGGGTGCTCTCACTATGTTGCTTTGGAATCTTGACCCATCTCACTTGTGTAATGGAACTCGCTTAATTATGACTTCCATGAAGCTCCATGTAATACAGGCAACAATAAGAACAGGTAGTCACAAAGGAGAATATATCTTTATTCCAAAAATTCTTCTCATTCTTATAGTTGTTCCATTTGAAATTAAGACGCTTCAGATTCCAGTCAAACTAAGTTTTGGTATTTCAATTCATAAATCTCAGGGTCAATCCCTCAAGGTAGTTGCACTTGATTTTTATGCTACATGCTTCTCCCACGGCCAACTCTATGCTGCTTGCTCGCAAATTGGAAGCAGATACAATATTCATTTCGATAACATAAAATTACACAATGAATATTGTTTACCCTGAGATACTTCAACATTGACAAATTTTCAGTTCAAAATTCTATTATCATTACAATTTGGCTATTTAAAAGATTAAATGTAGATATTTTGAAATAATTATGAGAATATATGTTTATATTTATTGTTTACTTATCTGAATAACCCGGGCAACGTCAGGTCATTCAACTAGTGTATATACATATATATCAAAAAGATGTGTTATAATACTATTTGCCAGCCATATCAAGAATCTAACATACCTCCATCATCAGCTGCCCAGCAGATATCATTATGGTTTCGACATCTGCGAAGTACCATTCAATCCGGCGGTAACACCGGCACTAAAATAAGGGAAGTTTGGGACCAGACAAAACAAAGAAACCACAACTTTCAAACACATTTACCTTAATCTTGCATCTGTTTTATTTGTCTCAATTGTACTGAACTGCAACCACGCTTTGCCACCGATATGAATGTATTTATCTGAAAGAAACGGCACATAATTTATTTTTAAGGCGGTTATTTATTCTATCGGCTTTTCCAAACCGCTACATCACACGGACGTAAATGAACCAGCGCCTGTTGTCAAGCGGTGATAGGCGAGCTGGCAGAAACGTTAGCACACCGGGCGAAATGCTTACCGGTATTACGTCTGCCGTTACGTTCTGAGTTCAAATTCCGCCGAGGTCGACTTTGCCTTTCAGCCTTTCGGGGTCGATAAATTAAGTACCAGTTACGCACTGGGGTCGATGTAATCGACTTAATCCGTTTGTCTGTCCTTGTTTGTCCCCTCTGTGTTTGGCCCCTTATGGGTAGTAAAGAAATATGAGACGAACACAAACACAAAAACGCAAACGTATACACACACTCACATAGGATGAACTTCTTTGGTTTCTTTCAGTTTCCGTCTAAATTATTCGCTAACAAATCCAAAAGATGCCCCTGTATAGCCTCGGTTCAATTACGGAATCAAGTGTAAGCGTAAATCTATAAGAAAAATATTCCAGCAATTTCACAATCTAGCATCCCTTGCAGCATCCGCTTCATGGGAATAGATTACACGAACTGCGAAAAAGAGATGGGGGGAGACAGGGATGAGAATGAGAGCGAAGGAGAAAATCAGTGCTAATTACAATGAATATATTTGAATATATTACGTAAAACGAGATTTGATTTTGTTTTAACGTAATTAGCAGAAACCAATTTATCAATTTAATAGAAGAGCATCATTTAAACGGTTTACTATTATTATTAGTACTATTCATTTATTTATTTATTTGCTTTATTTAGTTTTAATTGTTTCTAATGCCCTCTGTTTTTCATGTTTTTTTCTGTTCTTATTTTATATTGGTATCATATGGAGATCCAACAGTGGACCTTAAGCTTTAAGTGGATAATCTATGGGATAATCTAAGATTGCTTAAGAATGAAATGATTAAGAAGTAACTCAGTAAAAATCTAAGGCTTTAGTCGGCCCAAAGCCTTCTGAGTGGATTTGGTAGATGGAAACTGAAACAAGCTCATCCTATCCCCATAAAGCGGATGATGCAAGGGATGCTAGATTGTGAAATTGTTGGAATATTTTCCTTATACTATGTGTGTGTGTGTGTGTGTGTGTGTGTGTTTCTGTTTTTGTCCTCGACCTCCGCTTGATGACCGGTGTTGGAGTGTTTACGTCCCAGTAAGTTAGTGGTTCGGTAAAAAGTGAATGATAGAATAACTACCGGGCCTTAAAGAAAAAATGCCACCGAGGTTGATTCGCTCAAGGTGGTGCCCCAGCATGGCCGCAGTCTGATAACTGAAACAAGTAAAGTATAAAAGATTCCAAGCAGTTGGACTAAACCCAGTATATTGTGGCTGAGAAGCAAGATTCTTACCACACGCAGCAAACGTAAAATCATATTGCTCGTTCTAAAATATGCATACAACCAGAAATTTGATGACTGGTATATTTCTGTTTCATTGCGTGCGTTGGTCGTTTGTTGATTTATTCTATCGACCCGGAAAGGATGAAGGAAAATTTGCACGCGTCGTGATTTGATCACATGACCTAATGAGCCACATAAACATCACAAAGTATTTTGCCTAATTATTAGGCACAATGTACAATAGATTTGTTTGTTTATATTTCGTTTAATCGATAACTTATCTGCTGTTTGCTATTGATTTCTTTTGCTGTTGTTATAATTGTTTAGTACCCAACTCAACCATGATTAAGTAGTTGTGTTACCAAAGAAACTCCAGCCGTGACTATCACATCTTTTGTGATATACAGCAAACTATTGAATACTTTATCCAATGAACTACGTCACACCTCTCAAAGCGTGTGATTAATGAATATTTAGCTCCTATTTCTAGCAGATATGGAGACCACATTACCCTTCGCTGGATAGTGATATTGTTTTTGATAAGAACCCAGTTTAGCATTAACTGAGCAGATTTAAGCTCATATACGTTCCGTCCGTGACCGTCCCATTTGTTATGTAACCTTGACTAGCATACGTAATACGCTGCTCCGTTTTTTAAGTCAATTCTTTGTAAATGGAGAGTGATTTGACGGCTATATCTAGCATAGATACCGACCACGAAGAGTGATCTAACAGTAAGCTTGGTTTTTGTTTGTGTTCGTATTTAGCCCCTGGAGAATCCGCGTCAACCAATTCTCAAAGACGTTCCAGCGGCGACCTTGCAATTTTTTTATAGCTTTGATTACATTATGCAATGTCATTCAAATTTTAAAGACAGCACGGTGTGAGTTGAAGGCGATGTAGCTGTTATTTCGAGCAGGTCACTCTACCCTATTAAGACTCCGTTGTTGAATGTTTAGTTTATGGGATAAGCTGTCGCCCGAAATAGGAATATGGAAATTAGAAGTAAAAAATATTTAAAAAATACATTCAACAACAACAACAATGCCAGTAACAAAAACTATAAAAAAGAAACAGAGATTAAAGGGTGAATGGTTTCAGAAGAGAAAGCAAGGAAGAAAGGAAGGAAGGAAAGAAAGAAAGAAAGAAAGAAAGAAAAAAAGAAAGAAAGAAGAAAGAAGAAAGAAAGAAAGAAAGAAAGAAAGAAAGAACCTGAAAACAAAATGGAAGAAACGAAGGAAGGGAGAAGCGACAACGTGTTCAATGTGCCCTTCGCTTTTCGAGATCTCAGGATTTTCCTTGAAGAAAAAATGTGGCTGCTATTTCTAGCAGTAGTGGTAACAGTGTAAATACTCTTTTATTGGCACGATCAATGGTTGGGTCATAAGGTAGGTCAAAGTAAAGAAGAAAAGAAAAATAAAGAAAGAAAACATTAAAAACAACCACGGCAGAAAGAAGGCAAAAAAAAAATAAATAAATAAAATAAAAATAAAAATAGAAAAAAATGGAAAGAAAAATAAAACAAACAAATACAACAACAAACACGAGTAGGGATTACTAGCTGAATAACTGCAAGAAAGAAAGGAGCAAAACAATATATATATATATATATGTATTTATATATGTTTGTTTGTGTGCGTATATATGTATGTATATATATATATATATATATATATATATATATATATATATAATATATCTATATATATATATATATAGTATGTATGTATATGTATGTATGT
Organism: Octopus sinensis; assembly: GCF_006345805.1. Classification (NCBI taxonomy): domain Eukaryota; kingdom Metazoa; phylum Mollusca; class Cephalopoda; order Octopoda; family Octopodidae; genus Octopus; species Octopus sinensis. The sequence continues at coordinate 11,777,514 of NC_043013.1, forward strand.
TATGTATGTGTATGTATGTATGTATACGGCCTTTAAGCAGATTCGTGAGTTGATGACGTGCTAGCTGGCCAGCTGATCTTTAACGAATCAGTTGATCCGTTGAAGGAATTGCATAGCGTCTCAACAATACCCAATGAATGCTATTAATTCTGCAAGACTGATTAAAGTCGGCTATTAATAATGAAAAGGCGCGTTTCAACGACTTTGAAATCTAAGTTGAATGCTTGGTGTTTCTCTTGTGTTTGTGCTGTGTTCTCCTCTCTTCTCATCTGTTACAGCATCTCCCAATGTGTGCGTGTGCGTGTGCCTCTGTGAGTGTGTGTGCGTGTGCCTCTGTGAGTGTGTGTGTGTGTGTGAGTGAATGTGTATGTATGTGTATACGTGTGTATGTGGATGTATGTGGGTACATGTATGTGCGTGTGTACATGTTTGTATGTGTGTACATGTATGTATGTGTGTGTCTGTGTGTGTGTATACGTGTCTGTGTGTGAGGGTGTGAAACGAAATCAAGGCACTCATACGTGCCCCCCCACACCGCCTCCACCCCCACCCAGCCCCGCCCCGCCCCGCCAACACCTTCATTGCGAGGTGAGAGGCAAAATCAAAATTACCAAATGAGACCGAATTTTCTATCGCATGGAGCCCTGTTTTAAAATTCTAAAGAGGTGTTGCTATAGCAACCATATTCATCCGTTAGTTTTTCACACACACACGCACGCACACACACATCAAACAAACGCATGTACATCCACTGCACACACACACACACACGCATACACGCACATACTCACATACAGATGCTCAAGCACACCCTGATACTAAACCCTAGCGGTGCAGAGATACGAATAGAAACTTGCATGAAAACACACGCACTCTTAAAACGCACATGCGCAATGGTATCCTGGGGGCTCATATCATACACGAAATGCATTCACACACTAGCGTATAAAAACATTCATACCGAAATACTGTCATATAAACGTATATAACGATTCATATAGACACGTCAGAAATGTGCTCAATTTTATGTATGTATGTATGTTATGTATTGTATGTATGTATGTATTATGTATGTTGTATTATATATATATATATATATAATATATATATATATATATTTACACATATATATATATATAATGTATATATGATATATATATATATTATATATGTATATATATATATATATATATATATATTTTATATATACTATATTATAATATATATATATATATATATATATATATATACTATATATTATTATATCTATATATATATATATATAATATATATATATATATACATATATATACATATATATATATATATATATCAGCGCACGCACATACAGAAACAGACGCATACATATATATAGTAAACATCATTCCCAATATATACGAGGATAAATATGTAAATATATATATATATATATATATATATATATATAAATACGCAATCGTAAACGAGCGTCCCTAAATATGCGTTTGCATATATAATAACCTTCCTCCTTTATACACACATCGATATATGGATTATTCTGCATCACCTATATTATACTTTCAAACATATTTCTATCAATAACTATTCAAGCTCATTGGATGGTACGAGCATAATAACTTTGAATTCATTTATGTTTTAAAAGGGTTTGAAAGTTTGGCACTAGGCCAGCCATTTTAGCGGGAGGGAGAAATCGATTCATCGATCCCTAACGTTCAACTGGTATTTCTTTTATCGTTTCCGAAACGATGAAAAGGAATGTTGAGCTTGATGGCGTTTGAACCCAGATCATAAAGTCGGAACAAATGCTGCTAAGCATTTTCTCCGGCATGCTAAGCATACAACCGCCAGCCAGCTTCCTTAATAAAATTAATAATCCTTCCTTTTTTAGGCACAAGGCCTAAGACTAGCGGAGTGGGTATAGTCGATTATATCGACTCAATGCTCAACTGATACTCATTTCATTGACCCCGAAAGGGATGAAATGCAAAGCCAACCTCGGCGGCATTTGAACTCAGACCGTAAAGACGGACGAAATGCTACTAAGTATTTCGTTCGGAGTGTTGACGATTCTACCATCCCGACGCCTTAAATAATCCTGTCTATTATACGCACACGGCTGAAGTTTTGGAGGAAGGGGTTTAATCGATTACAGCGACTCCAGAATTTCACTGGTACTTAATTTATCGCAATGTCGAATTCGGGGGAATTTGAACTCAGAAATTAAAGACAGCAATTTGCGGCAAGTGGATAAATCGATTACACAGACTCCAGTGTTCAAATGGTAGGAATTTTATCGACCCCGAAGGGTAGAAAGGCAAAGTGGAACTTGGCAGAATTAGAACCCGGAACGTAAAGGCTGTCGAAATGCAGCTCAGCATTTTGTTGAGCGTGATAACCATTTCACCAGCTCGCTACCTTACATATAGATATTATTAAGAAGCAATATGCAGACGACGAGTTGGTAGAATCGTTAGCACACCGGGCAAGATGCTTAGCGGCATTTCGCCCGTCGCTACGTTCTGAGTTCAAATCACGCCGATGTCGACATTGCCTTGCATCCATTCTAGGCCGATAAAATAAGTACCAGCTGAACTCTGGGTGACGCAAACCGCTTACTCCTCCCCCAAAATCACTAGCTTCGTACCAAAATTTGAGATCATTGTTAACACGTAAGATAACAAAAATGATATGCTGTAGCTCTGTCTGCTTCGACGATGACTATTCCTGTCGTTACTTCAGCTAAACTCCCTCTTCACGGAATATGTGTATGAATGACTAACTTGTTACAAACATTTGTGTCTTTAATGTTATTTTCATGTAAAATCAACGAGACTCGGTATATGAAGAGGCTGGATTTTCAGTTTCATGTACAGTTGTCTCGAGATGCCTTTGCAATACCATTCTATCAAATTTCAAGATTTGGGTCGAGTAAACACGAAGTTAGAAGACGTTTAAACGAGATTTCTAAACTAAAATTATAGGAAGCTATAACGTTTGGCCATGCTAGATTCAGTACTATGAATATGCTTATATATTAGGCATTTACGTAGTAGAACTCACACACATACACACACGCAGTCAGACACACACACACACGTGTATGTAAATACGATAATTCATTTTGTTACTAATGGAGTTTCTCGTTAAGTATTCTTTTTCCAGACCACATAATATTTGTAAGATATATATACAGCACGTATAGAAAAACTCTGAGTGACGAAAGAGAGAATAATCGCCGTCGAAGGAATTAAGCGTGCTATATAATATACATACATGTATGCACACATGCCTCCATAAATATATAATCATATATATAGATATATATATATATATATATATATATATATATATATATAATATATTTGTGGATCAAACGCAATATTACCCGAAACAATATATATATATATATATATATATATATATATATATATATAGATCACGTGATCACCGTGACCGACCAGACCATCAGATGTTGTTACACATCGCTGGTCCCAATGCGTTCGCATTGTTTTAGCCTTCGAGTGACGCCACCCCGCTGGCTAAGCGAGCAGGCAAACAGAGAAAGAGTGGTGGAAGAGTACAGCAGGGATCACCACCCCCTGCCAGAGCGTCGTGGAGCTTTTAGGTGTTTTTGCTCAATAAACACTCACAAGGCCCGGTCTGGGAATCGAAACCGCGATCCTACGACCGCGAGTCCGCTGCCCTAACCCTAACCACAACACACACACACACACACACACACCATATATATACATATATGTTGTATTTTTCTACATACCTTAACATATATTCAGGCGCCACGTACCCTCTTAACATTAATGTGAGCACATATTCTTAATAACTGGTACGACTCTTTGTTTGTCTCTCTCTCTCTCTCTCTCTTTTACTTGATCTGTCCCCTTCTCTCTCTAACTCATCTCTTTTTCTCTTCTCTTTCCTCTGATTCTTTGGTCTAATCTTCCACTACCCTCCTAATTCTTTGTCTCGCTCTGCACTCACAGGTCAACCTTCGACACCCATCCTTCTCCTCTCTGATCCTTCTTCTCTCTCTCTTCTCTCTCTTTGTTGGCGTTTGTCCCTCCTCTCTCTCTCTCTCCTCTCTCTCTCTCTTCTCTCCGCTGCTTCTCTTCTTTTCTTTCTCTCTCCTCTGTCACGTGACTACTGCTGGCCGAAATCTGCCTTTCAGCTTCTGACCAGCGTCGTGTTACATCGTTGTTTTTCGTCCGCCGCTATAGGCATCGCCGATAAGGCTCCTTTCCTTGCGCCAGAGAAAAAATGTTTGCTTGTTATCAGTCGTAGACACTTGTTGTTGTTTTCACACCGTTAATGCTTCTGTATTTCATGTTTCTGTATTCCATTATTTTTTTGTTTTTTATATTCGTCCCTTTTGCTGTCCTGGTTCCGTATGCATTCGATCCTTCTTCCAGGAAATCTACGCTCCCAGCTTAGTTTTTCTAATGCTCGTTGCTTAGTTTTTCTTGAGGGCTGGCCGTGATCTAGTAATCTCAAGATTAATCAGCCGAAATTACTACGATGATCCGGTTCTTGACTGAAGACTGAGGGTTTCGAATGTCCTGTCCGTGTTTATTGTATCGTCTTCTAAGAGTTATACGTCTTGTCCATTTGTATTTTTCTACATACCTTAATATATATATATATATATATATATATATATATATATATATATATATAGATATATATATATATATATATATATATATATATATATATAATATATTTGTGGATCAAACGCAATATACCCGAAACTATATATATATATATATATATATATATATCACGTGATCACGTGACCGACCAGACCATCAGATGTTGTTACACATCGCTGGTCCCAATGCTCGCATTGTTTTAGCCTTCGAGTGACGCCACACCGCTGGCTAAGCGAGCAGGCAAACAGAAGAAAGAGTGGTGGAAGAGTACAGCAGGGATCACCACCCCCTGCCAGAGCGTCGTGGAGCTTTTAGGTGCTTTTGCTCAATAAACACTCACAAGGCCCGGTCTGGGAATCGAAACCGCGATCCTACGACCGCGAGTCCGCTGCCCTAACCCTAACCACACACACACACACACACACACACACACATATATATACATATATGTTGTATTTTTCTACATACCTTAACATATATTCCAGGCGCCACGTACCCTCTTAACATTAATGTGAGCACATATTCTTAATAACTGGTACGACTCTTTGTTGTCTCTCTCTCTCTCTCTCCTCTCTTTTACTTGATCTGTCCCCTCTCTCTCTACTCATCTCTTTTTCTCTTCTCTTTCCTCTGATTCTTTGGTCTAATCTTCCACTACCCTCCTAATTCTTTGTCTCGCTCTGCACTCACAGGTCAACCTTCGACACCCATCCTTCTCCTCTCTGATTCCTTCTTCTCTCTCTTCTCTCTCTTTGTTGCGTTTGTCCCTCCTCTCTCTCTCTCCTCTCTCTCTCTCTTCCGCTGCTTCTCTTTCTTTTCTTTCTCTCTCCTCTGTCACGTGACTGCTGGCCGAAATCTGCCTTTCAGCTTCTGACCAGCGTCGTATTAACATCGTTGTTTTTCGTCCGCCGCTATAGGCATCGCCGATAAGGCTCCTTTCCTTGCGCCAGAGAAAAAATTGTTTGCTTGTTATCAGTCGTAAGACACTTGTTGTTGTTTTCACCGTTAATGCTTCTGTATTTCATGTTTCTGTATTCCATTATTTTTTGTGTTTTTTATATTCGTCCCTTTTGCTGTCCTGGTGTCCGTATGCATTCGATCCTTCTTCCAGGAAATCTACGCTCCCAGCTTAGTTTTTCTAATGCTCGTTGCTTAGTTTTTCTTGGAGGGCTGGCCGTGATCTAGTAATCTCAAGATTAATCAGCCGAAATTACTACGATGATCCGGTTCTTGACTGAAGACTGAGGGTTTCGAATGTCCTGTCCGTGTTTATTGTATCGTCTTCTAAGAGTTATACGTTCTTGTCCATGTTGTATTTTTCTACATACCTTAATATATATATATATATATATATATATTATATATATATATATATATATAATATATATATATATATATAGTATATATATATATATAATATATAGAAATGTGTGTATATATATATATATATATATATACTATATATCTATAGTAATACAACTAGTGAAAATAAGTGCCACCTCAAGTTGCACAGTGTTATTTGTCAGAAATATATATATAATATATATAATATGTATATATATATATATATATATATATATAATATATATATATATATAAAGAGAGAGGGAGAGAGAGAGAGAGAGAGCAAGATTCTTATCAATTCGCATTCTTCTGCTTCTAATCAGCTGAGATGGACTGCTCATGTAATACGGATGAGCGTATCCATAAACAAGTATTTTTTTTATATTGTGTGCTTCTACTAGAAAGTGAAAACTGAGCAAACCAAAATAACAGTAAAAAAGGTGTTAAAAACCAGCCTTGGGTGTGAGGGTGAAAATACCGTACGAAGAAGTTGAATCTATTGATGTTAATATTGGCGAAAACACATCTGGTCTGGGTAGAAGATTTAGAGGAAAACAAAAGTATACAATAATACAATGGAAACGACTAGAAAATAACAGTTTCTGAAATTCAAAGTTAGCAACATCGTCCGGTTGTCTGCCTTTCTGAGGTTAGTTTAACTTCATACATCAGGACTCGTCGTACAGTTGGTCCAACTGACATAAAGTTAATTCCAGCAGACATGCTCATAAGCCATATTTGTAGCAAGACACAAATATGTATTTATTTCGTGGAGGCACATGGTCTAGTGGTTAGAGCAGAGGACTCGAGGTCGAGGGATCGCGATGTGTGTGTGTTTATGACCGAAACACCTAAGCTCCACGCGGCTCCGGCAGAATGTAATTGCGAACTTCTGACCCTTTCATCACAAATTTCTCTCACTCTTTTTTCCAACATCTAGCAGCTCAACTGCGACACACCGGCGTCCCGTCCAGGTGGGGAACCCATACACCAATGAAACTTGAAACTGGCCCTTACGAGCCAGGCATGGCTCGAGAAGGAACAAACAACAACATATATATTTCAAAATAGTAACAGCTTCCATTTCTATGTTTAAACAGACATTTAAAGTAAAATATAGCATTCCTTCAGGTTTAAGGGATGATGTAGAGACACACGATGTGTACTGTGAAACAGAATGGAACTGTTAGGCGGCGCGGATATTTTGATGGTGGCGATTTGATACAGCTTACTGTACATGCTTTGGAAGCTGTACATCTTGGCCCTGGAGGTGAATGCATACACGCGCGTGCACATTCATTTACACATATAAACACTGACATACACACATATGTGTAGAGAAAGAAATATAGACATACAGCGAGGATGAGTGATAGAAGGAAACAAGTGAGGAAGATAGAGGAAAAGAAAACCAGAAAGATGGAAAAGAGCGGAGAAGAGAGAGAGAGAGTGTGTGTGTGAAAGAGAGACATTTCACATTCATAAAAACTTTGCTAGGTGCTTGCAAACATAAACATAGAAAGAGGGATGGAAGAGAACGAGAGAAACATTGAAACATCTGTCAAAGAAGTCAGCGCCGAAGCAGCGATGCCAGACGTGCGACACCAAAATGACTGGGCCTAAAGGTCTTATACACCTGAGTAATTCTTTCTTGAGTGAATAAAATTTATTAAGGATAGTCAATGGAGTTTCAGATATTGCTCGGTGATCTTCCATATTATGAGCTTTCTCTCTCTTCGTGATAGCTCTTGGCTGAACCCTTTCTGGAACAGAAGTGTAAACAAATTCCCAGCAATAGCGCGCTTCAGTTAATGTTTCACCGCCATATCAAAGTATCAGGTCATCTCATAAGTTCTGTCCGAATTTTGAATAAAGAAAACAAGTGATCAAATGTTTTATTTAATTGAAATTTCATCATCAATGTACTTTCCCTGATAATCTATGACATTCTTCCATCTATTTACAAGCTTTTTAATCCCATCAATGTAAAACTCTTTTGGTTTCAAAGCGAAGAACTCTGAAATGTCAGTTTCGACCTCCTCCTGGCTGGCGAATGTTATGTCCCCCAAATCATTCTGTAAACTACGAAACAAAAGGTAGTCTGAAGGAGCAAGGTCGGGAAAATAAAGTAGATGAGGAATTTTTTCCCAACAAAGGTCTTCGTTCTTCTGCGATGTGATCTTTGCAGTGTTGGGTGGCGCATTGTCCTGACGAAACATCACTCATTTTCGATTCACTAAAGCGGGTCTTTTTTCCTTCAAAGCTTGGTTCAAACGCTCTAATTGCTGACAGTAGACTTGAACATTCATTGTTGCATTAGGTGGTATCAATTCAAAGTGAATTGCTCCTTTGCAATCCTACCAGATAGAGAGAAGAACCGTTCCAGATAGAGAGAAGTTCCCTTCTCGGTTGTGGTTGAGCTTTTTCTCTTTTACCAAGCCAGTTTACGACGTTTAACATTTCGATGGCAGATTCATTTTTCGTCACCAGTCACAAGTCTATCGAGAATGGAGAGAAGAGCAGATGTCCACTCGGTTGCTTTTGGACAATTCTGTCTTCTCCCATCCTTATCATCTTCGTATCATTATCATTCAATTCATTAATATCTCGTCCAGCCCGCAAAGCTACCCAATCTGTGTATTGTCTTTATGACAAATTTGATGAAAGAAAGTAGGTAGGCTGGTTGGTATGTAGGAAGGTAGGTAGGTAAGCAGGTAGGTAGGTAGGTAGGTAGGTAGGTAGGTAGGTAGGTAGGTAGGTAGGTAAGTAGATTGGTAGGTAGGATGGTTGGTATGTAGGTAGGTAGGTAGGTAGGTAGGTAGGTAGGTAGGTAGGTAGGTAGGTAGGCGGGTAGGTAGGCAGGTAGGTAGGTAGGTAGGTAGGTAGGTAGGTAGGTACGTAGGTACGTAGGTAGGTACGTAGGTAGGTAGGTAGGTAGGTACGTAGGTAGGTACGTAGGTAGGTAGGTACGTACGTAGGTAGGTAAGTAGATTGGTAGGTAGGTAGGTAGGTAGGTAGGTTAATAGGTAGGTAGGTAGGTAGGTAGGTAGGTAAGTAGACAGGTTGGTAGGAAGGTTGGTAGGTAGGTAGGTAGGTAGGTAGGTAGGTAGGTAGGTTAATAGGTAGGTCGGTATGTAGGTGGGTTGGTAGGTAGGTAGGTAGGTAGGTAGGTATGTATGTATGTAGGTAGATAGGTAGGTAGGTAGATTGGTAGGTAGGAAGGTAGGTAGGTAGGTTGGTAGGTACGTAGGTACGTAGGTAGGTACGTAGGTAGGTACGTAGGTAGGTAAGTAGATTGGTAGGTAGGTAGGTAGGTAGGTAGGTTAATAGGTAGGTAGGTAGGTACGTAGGTAGGTAAGTAGACAGGTTGGTAGGAAGGTTGGTAGGTAGGTAGGTAGGTAGGTAGGTAGGTAGGTTAATAGGTAGGTAGGTAGGTACGTAGGTACGTAGGTAAGTAGGTAGGTAGGTAGGTAGGTAGGTAGGTATGTAGGTGGGTAGGTAGGTAGGTAGGTAGGTAGGTAGGTATGTAGGTAGGTAGGTAGGTAGGTAGGTAGGCAGGCAGGCAGGTATGCTTATAAGAATTATTTACAAGGGCGCAAAGCAATGTATGTATAACTTTTGCAAGAGCTCGCAGACAGGTGAGAGTTTCTATTGATGAACGAGGCTTATGTTGAATAGTATTGGTTTGGTGCCAAGTGCATAATCATAGGAGATGGAGTATCTGACAGAGACAATGATGGTTGAGGGTGGCCGAGAGATCGATAGAAACGTTTAGTGATACATCTAGGAGATGCAACACTGGTTGGAAGTAGAAAAGAGATATTTGTGGATGAGATTGTGCAATGGAATTGAGTGTTGGTGACTAGTTTAAAATAGAAAAAGAGAAGAGAAGAGGCTGGGAGACAGCATTGAAAATGTTGCTAGTTCAATGCAAAAAGAATTCTTGTGTACACAAACCGAATCGATCGGTCATCGATGTATCAAAAGTGGCCAAATCTATTTATTCGTTCTAAAGAAGCCGACAAGTCACATAGCATTACAGTGTCACTGACTAGTGACATTAATGATAGTTCCACCATGTCATCGAATTATATAAAAGAATCCAAAAACAAACTCGTGATCATAATTAAAGCAAAAATCAAATAAACGATGGTAAAGTTGTCTGAGATGTTAGATTGGTAAGGAAAGGTTGTCTATTAAAGGATGAATAAATATAATTCATGTGGAAGTCACAAGCTATTTAACGAATGTATGCATGACATCGATATGAAACAACAAAGGTTTGAAATTTTCGAAAAGAACGTCGAAGAAATTAAAGAATGTAGTTAACTTGGTAATAATTTTAATCATTATCGTCGTCGTCGTCGTCGTCGTCGTCGTAGTAGTAGTAGTAGTAGTAGTAGTAGTAGTAGTAGTAGTAGTAGTAGTAGTAGTAGTAGTAGTAGATAATAACTGAATTTTTTTAGAAATTTCTGTCGGCTTACTTCGAGACACGTGCTTATAGTGATAAATTATATGGCTATCGACGATTTGTCTATTTTCGGCATATTTAGCATTAGAATTTTTTTTCTTTTGCCCTCGTTTATAAGTTGTGTGTATATGTATATATATATATATATATATATATATATGTGTATGTATATATGTATGTATGAATGTATGTAAATGTTTCTGTGTGTATATATAAGTGTGTGTGGTTTTGTGTTGGTGCTCGTCTCACAACACCGCTAACAATCGGTGTTGGTTTGCTTACGTCTCTGTAACCTAGAGTTTCAGCAAAAGGTGACCGGCCGAATAAGTACGAGACTTAAGAAAATAACTACTAGAGTAGATTTGTTCGACTAAGCCGTTCAAAGCGGTGCTCCAGCATGGCTTCAGTCTAATTACTGAATGAAGTAAGTACAAATGATGTGTGGTGGCGTAGGGAGAGTGAGTGTGGAGGTAGAAGGTGACATGTACTCAAAATTCGGCATTGTGACACTAATTATGCAGTTGATAATTTGCATAGCGGGAATAATGAGTATTTGAAAATAGTCATTGCATAATTTGCCGAGCACCGATGGGGCATCTTAACAGGATCATATAATGTGTCAAATTTAATTAAGCAACGGTGACAAAGATTTGCCGAAACGCGTGTCTGAATTATAAAGCATGAAAAAATTTTTCTGCGTTTTATTAATACTATATGATTGTGCGTACGAATGTATGTGTGTGTGTGTGTGGTGTGTGTGTGTGTGTGTGTGTGAGAGAGAGAGAGAGAGAGATAGAGACAGAGAGAGAGAGAGATTTGCCCCATAAAATGTTCTCAAATGAATAAGTGAAGACTGCTTCCTCTCAATGTAGCAGTTCTGTGCCTACATGTTTCTAGGTCCGTAGCCTGCATGAGAAAATCGCAGCCATGTAGGATAACATTACGTATTCAGAACAACCCTGACACATTAATGTTATATTCTTTTCTAGCCTGATCACAAGAACCGAAATTTTTAGGGAGGGTGCCAATCGATTAGATCGACACATCTACGCAACTGGTACTTAATTTATCGACCCCAAAAGTGGGAAAGGCAAACTCAACCAAGAATTCACAACGACCTCGAACCTATTAGAGTAAACAAGAGAGACAGATACATGCAGAAACAAGGAAAATGCCAAATGTATTTGAACACTATACAAACATGCTTTTTAAAGAAAAAATTCTTTTAATTTTTGTAAATTTAATTGTTTTCCATACTTACAGATGAAAAAATCTCAATGACTGAAACCGCATGCATCTATGTATGAATGCATGTAAACATGTAACTATCTATGCATGTATGTATGTATACATGTATACATGCATCTATGTATGAATGCATGTATACATTTACTTATGTATGCATGTATGTATGTATACACATATGCATGCGTCTATGTATGTATGTAAGTATGTATATCTGTATGAATGCATGTATACATGTACGTATGTATGATTGTATGTATACATATGTATGTATGTATGTATGTATGTGTATGTGTATATGTATGTATGTGTGGAGGCGCAATGGCGCAGTGGTTAGGGTAGCGGACTCTCGGTTTCGAAACTCTCGGTTTCGATTCCCAGACCGGGCGTTGTGTGTGTTTATTGAGCGAAAACACCTGAAAGCTCCTAGAGGCTCCGGCAGGGTGTAGTGATCCCTGCTGTACTCTTTCACCACTGTTTTTCCCACTCTTTCCTCTGTTAGCCTGCTCGCTTAGCCAGCGGGGTGGCGTCATTCAAAGGCTAAAACAATGCGAACGCATTGTGACCAGCGATGTGTAACAACATCTGATAGTCGGATCGGTCACGTGACGTGATATGCATGTATGTATTTACTTAGGTATAAATAAAGTTGTCCGTGGTGAGGTTCATCACTCTGAAACGTCTTGAAATAGTTCATGACTATGATAGTTCTTTAAAATTTTCATGTCTGCGGTCTTTAGAATATAACTACATTCGATCCTACTTGTCCTGCCAACGTGTGTGCGTGTGAGAGACTGTGTGTGTGCGCGCACACGTATTTGTCTGCGTGTGTTTGTGCGTGTGCAAGTGCGTATGTACGTTTGTTGGTTATTTACACGTATATTGTGTGTGTATATATATATATATATGCACACACACACACACACACACACACACATATATATATATATACATGTATATATCTATATATTATAAATATATATAATACACACACACAAACAAACATATATACATATATATATATATATGCAAAAATACATAGAATATATTCATACGCAGCATCTCATTCTTATATATATATCCATATATATATATATATATATATATATATTATATATATATATATATTGTATTTATGTATGTATGTATAGTCAAGCACAGCTATATATATACTTATATGCATATACACAAAGTTAGCCTGCATTTGATATGCAAATTTTTTTTGTTTATTATGAAAGCATCCAATTTAGAAGTTATCTCTGAAAACACCTCCATCCACTTATCCCACGTCACACACACAACACACACACACACACACACACACAATCACATGCACGCTCATACTAACACACACTTACACGTTTCCCGCCAAAACCTTCTCTTCTCGCCACGACTTACCATCGTATAATCTTTGACTTATATTCTGGTAGATAGTATTTTCATTTTTCATTATCAATTCGATTACTTGTAAAGATCATACATCAAAGACACAATATGATAATATTACGAGAACCGGTTGATTTCGCGAAAAAAAAAACAAAAAAAAAACAAAGAAAAAGTAAATAAAAAACATAAACAAGTAAAAACCGCACAAATAAGAATAAATAAAAGAGACAGAAAAGTAAAATTAGAAAACTAATACAAAAATAAAAATAAAAAATAGGAACCAAAATTTTGACTATATTCCTCTATGTGTATATATATATACATACACTCACACAAACACACAGGCTCACACATATGTATATATGTATGTGTGTAAATATATATATATATATACACGTAACACACATATTGATAGATAGCTAGAAAGATAGACAGATTTATACATGTAGATGTACATGTATAACGTATATAAGTACATTTTTCTGTATATTTTCACGTATATACATGTGTATATACCTTATATATATATATATATATAATATATATATATGATATATATATAAGTATATATATTCTCACGCACACATTCCTACACAAACAGAGACAAACACAAAACCTTTTGTCTCTTACAAGTCTGATATGATCAATTTGTGGTATATATGTTTGTGAGTGTGTGATTACGTACATATATATGTATATATGTGTATACATACTCATACGTATATATATATACGTATAGAATATATCTCTAATCTATTATATGAAAGATTCTTTCGTATCTGTTATCTGTCTATCGAGTTAGCTTGCCTTGTGTGCGAATATCTATCTGCGTATGGGAATGCAAGGTTCTGTGTATGTAGTCATAAATGTGCTTGTGTATTTGAAACTTAATGTGTAAATTTAATTATGAGTTTATATTTATATATATGTATGTGTGAGTGCTTGAGTATATATGTATTATACACACACACAATGTATACATATATATATATATATATATATATACATACAAACATACACATATATGTATACACATGTATGCATGTATATATATATATAGACTCATACACACATATATGCATACGTACATATATGAAGGAAGAAATACAATTCGGCTTGTTTATAGTTCTACATATATATATATATATATATATATATGTGTGTATCTATATACGTATTTATATATAATATATTTGTATATATATACTCTCATATATCCTTGTGTTTACACACATACACAACTATATTCACACACACACACATGTATATATACATATATTTATGGATGTAGGTATATATATATATATAATCGTATATATATGTATATACATCATTTTAGGGTTTTGTATTAATGATGATTTTAAATAACAACCACAATAATAACAATTTCGACAACAGCACAAATACCAATAATTTTAATAATAATAATAATAATAATAATAATAATAATAATAATAATAATAATAATAATAATAATAATAATAATAACAATAATAATAATGATAACAAGAACAACAACAACAACAAAATTTTCCCGACGACAGATCTCCAAAACTGTTGTTATTTTTAATATCGTGACTTTCCATTAATTAGATAAAAGTCCGATAATTTTAATTATAATGTCTTGTTTATAGTAAATATCTTCAACAAATATTTATTTATGAAATTGTCGCAAAATCTTTGTTTAACATTTTATCTTTTTTTTTACCACAATGTTTTTTTTTTTTGTTTTGGTGAATTAATACATTTATATATTTTAAATTTATTTCCTCATTAATTTTTAATTACTTTTTACATTTAGTTTACGGGAATGAAATTAATTTTTTTTTTTTTTGCTGTAGCATTACTGCATTTTAAAAGTCATTCGTTAATTATCGTAACATATGTGTTTATTTGTTATAGACTTGTTGCTTTGGAAATAAACTGAAATAGTAAGGGTTAGACGAGTATGTTTAAATATAGGGAGAGTTTACGAAAATAAACAAAAGACGAAAACAGGTGGTGTGCAAAACAAACAGACGTATTGGTATAACGCTCAGAAATAGTAAAGTCTTTTACGTTTCGAGCCTACGCTCTTCTACAGAAAGGGACACAGAAAAAAACAAGGAGAGAATAAAAATGTGTGTAGTGGCTAAGTGTAAAATGTAAGTGTATTCGGGCATTCACTAACGATTTTCCATAACTAGAGGAAACCTAGAACTTATTTCTTTTTAAACCTTGTAATTATTCTCTTGTCTCTTTTGCAGAACTTCTAAGTGACCGGGACATATCAAGTGGTGGTGTTGGTGGGGGCCAAGTACAAATACAAAGACACAAGCATTCACATATATAGATACACACACACACACATACACACACACACATATATATATATATATGTCTATCTATTTACCTATCTATCTATATCTATATATGTGTGTGTCTGTGTCTGTGTATGTATATATATATCAATACAAAATGGTACAGGAACGCAAAATATCCGGACCGTTAGGTGATACAAAAAGGAACAAAAAAAACATCCAATTAGACGATACAAAGAAAACATGGACGGGCCATTCGAAGTTTTCTTTCCACAGTCAAGCATCAGATTATCCTCGCAATTTCGACTGATTATTCTTGAGATTGCTCCAATCTGGCCAGCCCCAAGGAAAAACTAAGCTAAGAGCATTAGATTCCTTGGAAGAATGCAGCGAATATATAAAAAAAACTAAGGATAGAAAAACGGACAATTTTACACAAATATAAATATAATAAAAATAATAACAGGACATAACAACAGGTGTCTTTCGACTAAGGATGAATTGAATTAAGCTTACGCGTTTGGAAATGAAGCCTTACGGAGATACAAGGATTTCACAAACACACGTGGGAAGAGAAGAGAGAGAGGCAGATGGACAGAAGAATTAAAGAGGGGCGAGAAGAATGACAGGGACACAGTGAATTGAAAAGTGGATGGAAAGTGAGTAAGAAGAGAAAGCAAAGAAATGTGAGAGAGGGGGAACGAAAGAACGTGGAGTGGATTGAACGAATAAACGTGAAAGTGTATATATTCTGGTATATATTTTATCGAATACTCTATTCTGAATCATTAAATTATTTTAGAAGTAAACACAACAACGCATTCTAAGATAATTACCGTTGTTACAACACCGGATTATCATTCTAGGGCCAAATAAAAAAACAGAACATCATAATTTACAGTTCCTATCTTAATTATAAGTGTTCCTTTCCTTATTTACAATAGAAAAGATAGGAACGAGACTATAAAACGAATGAGGTGATTAAAAAATCTTTTTTTTTTATTTTGTTATGGCGAGAACATTATATGTTAACATACTCCGCAGCTAAACATTCATTTGAAATATTTTAGCTGCAATGAATATCAAAAATATGTAAATTCACTGAAAACTCAAAGAGCAATGCAGATTCACATGTATTAGTTACCTTTGTTGCATACATACATGCGCATATTTCTTTACAAGCACCCAGACAGATTCACTTGCATATATGTATACATGCATATTATATTTATATATATGTACACAATAACTCGTATATATATCATATTATATATATATATATATATATACTATATATATAAATATACAAAATATATATATATATATATATATATTATATATATATATATATATATATATAATATATATATATATATACACATAAGGGTACTACATGAGTACCTATATCGCCAATGATAGAAGTCGAATATATATATACGGGCTATCTTTTACTGGAAACCAATACTTTCGTATTGCATTACTATTTTCATTGAAACTTCTTCACTGTTCTCGTTCTGTTAACGTTTTGGCGTTCAGACGAGTGTACTGGCATAGATGTAACAACATTTGAAATTTCGTCGAGGTATATGCAGCTGATGAAGACAAATCAAATCTACGTTGGCAAACGTATTTGAAGAGTCTGAATCCGGTACTGCATTATCCGCTTCTAGGTTTTTCATTTTTCAGATGTTCTTCCTAGAGGTAAGACATTTCTTTTTTCATGTTTGTTGCACACACACGTC
Organism: Octopus sinensis; assembly: GCF_006345805.1. Classification (NCBI taxonomy): domain Eukaryota; kingdom Metazoa; phylum Mollusca; class Cephalopoda; order Octopoda; family Octopodidae; genus Octopus; species Octopus sinensis. The sequence continues at coordinate 11,794,669 of NC_043013.1, forward strand.
TTTACTAATATAAACGCAGTGAAGCTAGACAATAGCGTCCTATTTATTACGATCGCTATTTTCCAGTAAATATCGGAACTTCGTAGTACCATTTATTTACTTTGAAATGTATATATATATATATATATGTGTGTGTGTGTGTGTGTGTGTGTGTGTGTGTGTGTATATACATATGTATGTATGTGTAATTAATGTTGAAATGAGAAATAAGAAAAGGTGCTAAGAATGCAGAAAAGTTTTGAAATCATTTGTATTTCGGTCGCAAAGGCATGTCTTCAGAAGAATACATTCACAGAAGTGTGTACTTACATTTTGGATAGTCAAAATGTTATCCAAAATGCTATCCAAAATAACTGGAGTTATGTAAATAGACATTTCGTTGGATGTGTTCTTTTGAAATATAAAGGTCTTTTAAAACTTTCTGCATTTTCAGAAACGTTTCTCGTTTCGCATTTCATAAATTTTATGTTACATATATAAATATATATTTATATATATAATATATATATATTATATATATTATATATATATATATATATATATATATAATATATATATATATATATATCAAGAATGTAGTACATAAAAACATGCACACACACAAACACACACACACTGCCCGTACAGGTTCTAACTTCTGAACTTCATATAATTGATCCTTAAAGCTTGTTGCTGAGCTGCGCATATAAATGCTTCTGTATCTAGTTTCAGGTCACTGCTCCTCATCCACCGCCACGGTTGCTCTGAATCTGTCTTGGCGTTTCCATCTCTTGCAAACTGACCGTACATTTTGTCTTCCTTCCATGATTTTTCTGGGGTTTTTTTGGGGGGTTTTTTTTGTTCATTTCTTATTTAAATATTTCTTTAGTTACACTAATTTCAGTTTTGATGACGCCGGCCTTCTTCGTTTGTTTCAAAAGTGGCTCCACGGCATATTTTACACACCACCCTAGGCTGTCTCCCTCTGCTTTGACACAGTTCTGGTAACTGATCAAACCTCTCCGACCTTTTCTTCTAGACAAGAACAGCCTATTTGTGTCACTCGTAGGGAGCACAGTCAACATTTTCTGGTCTTGTTATCAATTTTCTTCATTTCTCTCTTTTGCCATTTTATAATACCCTATCCATAACGAAGTGATGCTCATCATCATCATCTTTATCAGCATCATCATCATCATCATCATCATCATCATCATCATCATCATCAACAAATTGTTATAATAATAATAATTTATAATAATAATAAGAATTATTATTATTATTATTATTATCATTATTATTATTATTATTATTATTATTATTATTATATTATTATTATTATTATTATTATTATTATTATTATTGAAAGGCGGTGAGCTGGCAGAAACGTTAGCAAAGGCAAAACGCTTAGCAGTATTTCGTCTGCCTCTACGTTCTGAGTTCAAATTCCGCCGAGGTAGTGTTTGCCTTTCACCCTTTAGGGGTCGATTAAATAAGTACCTGTTACGCACTGGAGTCGATGTAATCGACTTAATCCGTTTGTCTTTCTTTGTTTGTCCCCTTTATGTTTAGCCCCCTGTGGGCAATAAAGAAATTTAAAAAACTATTATTATTATTATTTACAGTGAGCTGGCAGAATTATTATCGCGCTGGATAAAATGCTTAGAGGTATCTCACCTATATATATATATACGCTCTCAGTTCAAATTCTACGAGGGGCGACTTTGTCTTCCTTTCTTTTGAGGTCGATGATACTGGGGTTGATGTGGCAAAATTTGAAACTGTTATTTTTGGTTTTCTTCTTCTTCTTCTTCTTCTTCTTTTCTTCTTCTTCTTCTTCTTCTTCTTTTCTTCTTCTTCTTCTTCTTCTTCTTCGTCTTCTTCTTCTTCTTCTCCTTCTTCCAATCAGGACTCATGCCATTAGCCACAAATAATAATCTCTAATTCGAACCTACGCTAAGCTACTAAGAATGCGTGTGGCAACTTGAAGATCCATTCACCACACGTGATAGCACGGGCGCGAAAGCTACGTTGTTATCCTCATTCCGTAAACGCTGGCTTTTAACGAGTGGAGAGCTGAACCATCCTGGGATACAGAGGATTCGCAATCTAGACTATGGTCTGAAAGTTTACCACGCCATAGTGGGTTACACCATGGTTCCTCTGCTTTGTGGCAGAAGTAGGAAGAAAGAGTGAGAGAATGTTGTGCTGAAAGAGTACAGCGAGCTTCACCACCATCACCCCGCCGGAGCCTCGTGGAGCTTAGATGTTTTTGCTCAATAAACAGTTACAATGCCCGGTCTGAGAATCGAAACTGCGTTCTTACGACCGCGAGTCCGCTGCCCTAACCAGTAGGCCATTGCGCCTCCACTGCTGCTGTTGCTGTTGTTGGTGTGGTGGTTATCGTCATATTCGAAATAGCATTTTAATGATAATGGTTTTATTATAAAGAAAAAAGGTCGATACAAGGAGTGCGGAAAAAGAAGAGAACATACATTAATAAAATTAAACATTTATCGCATTAACGAAACAAGAGTTTAATCAATATACAAATATTATAACACAATTAATTCTTTTTTTAAAGTAAAAAGCGCACTAAATATTCAATACATTAATTTAAGAACAGATTAAACTTAAAACATAATGTTAAAGAAGCCGAGGAGAAAATTATGTATACTGATGGGAGTGTAAAGCTCTTTATTTGATTGATTCTTTGTTACAGAAAAGAGAACAAAACGTTTGGTTAAATATCCTATATATGTATGGAATGTACGGGGTGACAAGGAGGATATGTGCCTTTAACGCGGAAAAACTATGCATGTTTAGGGGTGGTTTGTTCGCTCTGTTTCATCCTGTCACCTGTCTCTTCTTTGTTGCTCCAAGTAGCTGTTTGCAAGCGATAGCTTCCAACAACCAAAAAACCGTTTTCACGGATGTGGGTAACCGAAGGGCATATAACATTAAGTGAGTTAGGGTTTGTCTAAATAAGCACGAGACGACTAGATCCGGAGGACTATTCTTTTACTTGTTTCAGTCATTTGACTGCGGCCATGCTGGAGCACCGCCTTTAGTCGAGCAAATGGACCCAGGAACTTATTATTCTTTGGAAGCCCAGTACTTATTCTATCGGTCTCTTTTGCCGAAACGCTAAGTGACGGGGACGTAAAACACAGCATCGGTTGTCAAGCAATGCTAGGGGGAGCAAAACATACACACTTATATATATATATATATATATATATATATATATATAATATATATATATATATATATATATATATATATATAATATACGACAGGCTTCTTTCAGTTTCCGTCTACCAAATCCACTCACAAGGCATTGGTCGGGCCGGGGCTATAGCAGAAGACACTTGCCCAAGATGCCACGCATTCGGACTGAACCCGGAACCATGTGGTTGGTTAGCAAGCTACTTACCACACAGCTACTCCTGCGCCTATATAAAAGAAATATTTGTGATTCAACAGAGAGGTAGACGACTGTAGCAACGCATTATAAATATCAAGATGAGGCCAGCAAGACATTTGGTCATCCACAATATATCCGTCTCAATCCCAAGTCGTTTTGACTTGGTTTTCTGACAGGCTCTAAAGATGAGCACGGACGAGAAAGTGGGGTTGACAAAGCTCACCGGCTAAGTAAACATTCATCCCATACTCAAGATGACAAAATGACGCTTATGGCTCCGAAGGAGAACCATATATTTATGCCCGTGCAAGGTCGGTTGGCTGGGAAGTGAACACCGAAATGATCTGATCCTACTTGCCTCCTTCCACGGTGAGCTGTGGAAAAAGTGTTCTTTTTACGGTATATTGAATCAACCATGAAGCGTGAAATTCGGTACAGGAAAAAGATGTCTACTGCATACGTTCTAGATTTCAACGCAATAAGCAATAAATGGTATTCGTTCCTTCTAATTTCAACAAATTATTATATATATATATATATATATATATATATATATATATATATATATATATATATATATATGTATGTATGTGTGTGTGTGTGTAATGATGATGATGATAATAATAATGATGACGATAATAATAATAATAATAATAATAATAATAATAATAATAATGGCCTTTAACTCTTTTACTTGTTTCAGTCATTTGAGTGTGGCCATGCTGGAGCACTGCCTTTAGTCGAGCAAATCGACCCAAAGGACTTATTCTTAGTAAGCCTAGTACTTACTCCATCGGCCTCTTCTGTCGAACCGCCGAATTACGGGGATGCACACACACCAGCACCGGCTGTCAAGCGATGTTGGGGGGACAAACACAGACACACAGATATACACACACCCATATATATATATATACATATATACGACAGGCTTCCTTCACTTTCCGTCCACCAAATCCACCCACAAGGCTTTGGTGAGCCCGAGGCTATAGTTGAAGATACTTGCTGAAGTTGCCACGTAGTGGGGCTGAACCCAGAAATATGTGGTTCGTAAGCAAGCTACTTAAATAATAATAATAATAATAATAATAATAATAATAATAATAATAATAATAATAATAATAATTAGGCTGCATTGCGTATTCGATTCTGTTTTGCATCTGTTATTTTATTATTGATCTTCTATATAAATGAACCTATACTCTTTAATTTGCTGCTTTCCCTACACGATGTGAGAAGATACATTGCAGAACTTTTTAACGAGTTATGTCTATTTATCACTCGAAGAGACACATCTGCACCGTCGGATGCTCCTGAACCAGTTGTTAAGTATCCCATCAATGAGGAATCGAGATTAAATAGTGCGAAACAACTGTAGTGAGTAAGAGAAATTCTCGTATCTTCCATCGCCTGTCTTCAATTCATCGCGCGCGCACACACACACATGCATGTGTCTATATATATATGTATGCATACATACACCCACACCTACACATGAATGTATGCATGTATGTAAGTATAATTCCTGTATCGTACGAACGTACTCGATATTTAACCACCTTTGTCTCTCTCTGATATATATAATATACATATATATATATATATATATATATATATATATATTATATATATATATATATATCACTTTCTATTTCATATCTTATCATAACTATTGCTTAACCAATCTCTCACACTGTCTCTGATGAAGGGATGCATAAAATATCCCGGAAACAGCTGTAAGATCTATTTATAAATGTTCTGAAATCTTTCACTGCCTTGGATTTTTATCTAATTTGTTAATATA
>NC_043013.1:11802378-11809878 GCF_006345805.1 Octopus sinensis
TGGACAGCCTAGTCCAGTCTGAGCGGATTTTCATCAATGATATTAAGATGAAGTTTGGTCTCTCAAAACGTCCTATGGTGGTGATGAGACGAGGAAAGCTTGCCAGGACAGAAGGCTTATAGTTACCAAGTGGTGAAATGATGAAGGCAATTACATTCGATCCATCTATAAATACCTGGAAATACTTGAGGTAGATAGAATCAAACACCACACCTTGAAGGAAAAGGCGAAAAGAGAGTAGCTGCGGCGAGTGAGAAAAATATTGACTTCAAATCTGAATGTCAGAAACATAATTTCGGCAATAAACTCGCGCGCAGTCGCAGTAGTTCGGAATGGCGCTGGAATTTTGAAGTGGACAGAGGAGGAGCCGATGGGGATGGACAGAAAGTCAAGAAAACCCCTAACGATGCATGGAACCCATCATCCACGTGCAGACGCTGATCACCTATACATATTTCTTTACTACGTACAAGGGGCTAAATACAGAGAGGACAAAGAAGGACAGACAAACGGATTAAGTTGATTATATCGTCCCTAGTGCGTAACTGGTACTTATTTCATCGACCCCGAAAGGATGAAAGGCAAAGTCGACCTCGACGGAATTTGAACCCAGAACGTAACGGCAGATGAAATACCGCTAAGCATTTTGAGAGGAAATGGAGGAAGGGGACTGATATGTGTGGAAGACTGCGTGCGTATCATACTGAAGAGCTTAATAAGATACCTAGCCCAAAGTAACGAAAACCTGATAGTGATAGTTTAGAACAAGGGAACATTGAAAGCAGAGAACTAAAGGAAAAACAAAGGAAGAAGTACAAAAAGCACACGAAGAAAACTTACGCCAGAAGGGACTACATAATCAATTCCATGTAGCCTCAACAGATGCTGGAAAAAATAGGTGAAATAGGCTGATGAAAGGAGCCCTTATAAAAAGAACAAAGAGCATTATACCGGCAGCGCAAGACCAAGCTTTGGGCACGAACTGGAGGGTCAGTGTTAGGAATGTACAAGTGTGTCCGCTGTGTTGCATCTACAGTAGACTGGATGAAACAATTGCCTTTATCATGAACGAATGCGCTTGATGTGTCCAAAACCACTACAATTACAGTGACACAATCAGGTAGCGAAAGTGCTACATAGGAAACTGCAAAGAGAGGGGGGGAAGACAAACCACCTCCAGTGCTTGAAAATGATCACATCTCACTCCTCAGGAACTTCACCATTCAAACTGACAGAAAGATAGATGTGAATAAGCCACACATCATATTGAAAGACTTCAGACAAAAATCATGCCTCCCCCTTGATATGACTGTTCCAATTGATATACATATATCTGTCAAAACCCACCAAAAACTGAGCAAGTATAAAGAACTTGAAACAGAAATTGGCAAAATGTGGAACCTGAAGACTAAAACAATACCTGTTGTCATAGGTGCCCTAGGGATGATAGCAAAAGGGCCTGATTGCTACCTAGCTCAGATACCAGGAAACCCCAAAATGGCAGAAATTCAAAAGATAGTGCTCATGGGAACTGCCCATATTCTACGTAAAATACTGTCTATGTAATCTCAAATTTTAAATCAACCTCGTAATTTTCTTGTTTTCTTAAACATTCTCTACAACAATGCTTTGTGCAAAACCAAATATATGACACCCTAGGAATAACGCCAACATGAACTTCTAACTTGTTGTCTCTTGAGGTCTCTGAGCGAAACTTGGAGCCAACATCTACAAATGTAAAGCAAAAGTCAAACATATAATAATAATAATAATAATAATAATAATAATATAATAATAATAATAATAATAATAATAATCGCGATGATGATTTTATTTACCACAGGAGAAGTAGATGAGGGAATACGACAAGAACTGTTGACAATTAGCTTGGTGGTGGCAATAGCTTTTATGATTAACGTTTTAAAATAAAAATAATAATAATAATAATAATAATAAGGTTGATTTTCAATATGAATAGTAATGATGATGATGATGGTGGCGGGGGCGGCGGTTTTGGTGGTGGTGACGACGACGACGACGATTATTATGCTGCTACCGCTACTGCAGCTGGTGTTCATGATGATGACGATGATGATGATGACGATGATGATGATGAAGATGATGATGGTGATGATGATGATGATAGAAGTAATAATAACAATAATAATAATAATAATAATAATAATAATAATAATAATAACAATAATAATAATAATAATAATAATAATAATAATAATAATAATAATAATAATAATAATAATAATATGACAATAATAATAATAGTAATAATAATAATGAATATATAAATAAATATCAGTAAAAGCTACGTTCCTGAAATCCGGATCTAGCAATGAATGCCATTGATATTCTGTTGTGGTTGGTTGGGCGATAGCTGACTTGCAAACACGTGTAGCGAGAAGCCCGACTTTTACTGCTAATCACTGAATTGATTCGAGCGCATTCGATGCTGTGTATGACCCTGTAAGGTCCGTGGGCTTTCAGAATGTGCACGCATGCACTTGTGCGCCCACCTTCTCCTTGCTTCACTTCACATCTCTGTTTGTCCGTCTGTGTGTGTTTATATATGTATATGTTTTTTTCTTTTTTAAGTGTACGACACTATCACATAATCTCTCTTTATCACACTGTCTCTCTCTCTCTCTCTCTCTCCTCTCTCTCTCTCTCTCTCTCTCTCTCTCTCTCTCTCTCTCTCTGTCTCTATCGTCGAATGCTTCGATACCGTTGTTTCTAAACGACTGCATTTCTGTGTGAATTTCTGCCCTTTCTTATGATTGTTGTTGCTGACGTTGTTGTTATTCCTGTTAAGCATATCGCTGTTGTTGTTGTTGTTGTTGAGCATATCATTAGCTTGTCGTTAATTAAGGGCTGTTGATAGTAAATTCAGTTGAGCACAGAATAACACATACCTTGCCGCATAAAAAATACGCCCATTTAAAATCCCAAGTTCAAATTTCGTCTCGTTTCTCTTTCCCTTTAAGTATTTTTTTCTAGATGATAATCATCATCGTCGTCGATGTCGTCCATATTTTTTGTTACCATCATCATGACATTATTGTTGTGAGTAAAGAGGTTGAAAAAATCACTGAACATTTCCTCCATCGTGCCAACGATTCTGCCATCTCGTGGCCTTAAAGGCAAAGTCGGCGTCGATGGAACTTTAACTCAGATCGTACAAACGGACGAAATGCTGCTAAACATTTTTCCCGGCGTGCTAACGACTTTGCCTGCTCTCCGCCATTGTAGTAGTAGTAGTAGTAGTAGTAGTAGTAACAACAACAACAACGACGACGACGATGATGATGATGATGATGATAATCCTCTCTAGTAAAGGGAGAAGGCCTGAAATTTTGGTGCAGGGTACTAGTCGAGTACATTGACCCCGATGTTTCCCTAATGCTTAATTTTTCGACCCCGAGAGGATGAAAAGCAAAGTCGATTCGGCTGAATTGGAACACAAATAACAATAATAATAATAATAATAATAATATAATAATAATAATAATAATAATAATAATAATAATAATATAATAATAACACTTATTACTTTTGTTATTGTTGTAGTAGTTGCAATGGTGCTTGTTATGTCATAAATTCATAATGAGGTTTCTCTCTCATACCAAAGAAGAATTAAAACGTGGAAAGCCTGAAAAAAAGTGAAGATAATCAGATATCATGTATGAGCGTCTTGGAGATATATTTACAGATTCCAACGACGCTGTTTCTGTTTTTTTTTTTATTTTCAGAATATGCCTTTACTTATCCTAACAGTTCAGGCATGTGACCTAGTAGTAAGTGTATTGCGCTCACAATCGCAAGCTCTTGGTTTCGATTCCTGGGCAGAGTAGTGCGTTGTGTTCTTGTGGAAAGCATTTCGTTTCATGTTGTTCTGCCTTCGCATCGACATTTGACGTGTGGCACACTTGTGCACCGGTGCAGGCAATGTCGATATGATGGAAAGGGTGAGATAATGTACAGCACATACGTTTGATCACTATAAACAAATCATCTGCGCAAAAGTTGCTAAAGCCTCATCTGTCGTTTACGACAGGAGTGTCCAACACACCCGAACAGTGAACATCGCCAATATTTTTGCAGAAATTATTGCGTATCGCTCCAGTGACAGCGTGTTACACAAGCCGTTATGGACGTAGCCCTGAACTGCCATGTTGTTCTGTTTAGCTCAATAGCTAAGTCAGCCTAATTCCTTCTGATCAGAGTTATTGCCGTATCGATTAGTATTAATTCACTTTTGTCATTTTTACCATGTGAAATTATGTCAAGCTTATTATGGCTATCAGTCGCAGTTGTACTCTCCGTATGCCAAAGCTCTATAGAATTTTCGCATTGTCATTTTGTAAGATAAATGGACTTTCAAATGAGTGCCAGAGAGCTGCTTTCTCTTACGTGTTAAAATTGGGTGGCCAAGCCTCTATAGAGCAGTTTTCACTACGTAATTGCTTATCCATGTATATTTTGTCTGAGCTGCATACTAATACAATGTGTTGTGTTAACTCATGAAATCCAGCATATAGATGACATATTCTATTCATATTTTATTTATAATAGGTATTCTTTTTCATATATTTCGTTGTCCGATAAATTCGTTCGGTCCCTTCCAATGTTATTCGAATCAACATGAAAAGTTATTTTTCGAAGTGTTTTATGTTTTTTTTAATTTTTCAATCCTATTCCTCTTATACATATTTGTTTATTGTTTCTGAGATTTGAATAATTTTATTTCATTTTAGATATACGAAGATGTAGTGCAATGTTGAAAACTATTAGCATCTTCGATACCAGTTTCACTTCGCTTTCAGTCAAGGAAGCAAAACTGGTAGAATTACTTGAGATATTTTTGCAGAAAGAAATGGTTTTTCACGCTCCGATGAAAAGAAATTCGACTTCATATATTTCTGCGTTCCAGACGACCAGCTTAATTTAATGAGAATCGATTGAATTAGCTAATCCACGAGAATCTGTGCCAATTCAATAGGGAAATGGCCCAGCCAATGGAATGTTTTCATGGCATCCTCACTCGTTGTCTTTGCTCGATGGGCAATCCACCTGAAATATCCGACCTTATTCAGCACGACTAGAATCGCTGTCACGTCACTAATTTGACCAAATATAATTATTAAGAGCTCGTTTGGGAAGTTCTATCCCAAACCACAATATTCTCCTGATATAGCACCTGAAGAATAATTAGATTTTTCAGTCACTCTCCAACATTCAGCAAGGCGTTTCGTTGAAGAACGACGTGGGGCTGAAAATGTGGTTCAATAAAACTTTCGAGTGAAGACCTAATTATTTCTGACACCAAACTAGTGGTGTGTTGGTAAGAAGTTGAGAACAATGATGGAAAATATACCATTGACTGATCTTTTAAAAGTGTTGGTGAAAAATGAGTATTAAAAGAAACGGCAAAAAATTAACAACAATTTTTTCTGATAACCCAGTATATCTAATGGAAATCGCCTGCTTCTGAAAGGTGAATAACGTTATTTCCCCTGCCTCAATCATGAGGGATTATTGAACCAGGATATATAGCTATTTTGTGCTTGTGATTATTTATTTGCAGGCCGTTTAGTTCAAAGGAGTATTGTTTGAGCTAGGCCTTGATGTCAAAGTAGTAGTAGTGGCTGTTGTTGTTTAACCGCATGCGTATTGTGATTGGATTGACATATGATCAAAGTCGTTTCAACTGCAACCGTCTATTCTTTGCGTATGTCGAGGACTATATTATCTAATGTGTATTTTCTCGTTTTAAAGTGGCAAGGCATTTATGAGATAAGTGAGTGCCATTTCTAGCAAGTCGAATGACAGTACAGAAGCCCTTTTGTAGCTACCTAGTCCGAATCCCTTACTGGCACAAATTACAAGCAGTCCTGTACAAGAAAGGCTGTATCACGTACCTATTCATGCGTTTGTATGTGCATATGTATATACACATTGGGTCATCCCATAAATAAAACGGCTTTTTATACTTCTTTTATTTTTCAAAATTAAGATAAACAAAGTTCCGTTTTAACCTAAAATATACTCTCCTTCATTTTCTACAAAGCTCTTCCATCTATCTGGTAAACTTCCAAGGCCCTTCTTCCAAAATTCACTTCTCCGTGACGAAAAATACTCCTCTTGTACTGTTTTGGCCTCGTCTACAGAATTCATATATTTTCGTCCAAATGATTCCGAAAACTGCTGAATAAATGATAATCAGATGAGGCACTCACTGTCCGGCGAATATGGTGTGTGGGGCATCGTTTCCCATTCAAACTGCTCCAGCCTTTCGAATGTAATCCTATAGTATTTCTCTGCTTTTTCTTCCGTTCCTTCGAAGCCATAAAAGGAATTTTGTTATCTCCTTAAAGCTTCTTGTCAAAGACAATGCTTTCTAATATTTAAACTATTGTCTTAGCAAGATCTGGAACTTATTGTACTTGTGTTTCAATTACGGTGGTTCATTATCGTAAAAAATATCATGCACATTGATATACGAAGGAAGGATTGTCTCGGTAGTCGTACAAAAAGCAAACCAGAATTAGAACATATTCACAGCTTTAAACATAAAAAAGTTACTGGTGGAGCGTTACAAAAGAAACAGCAACCTAATTTTAAAACTTTGTTCAGATAATTATCCTATAAGGCAAAACTCATTCCCTGTCGCAGAGAGCAACTGTAAATGATTATCAAAGTTGTTTTCTGTGTACACGAGTGCATCAAAGATTTATGGAGAGGAAAGCAGGAATCTAGGGAACATTAATGAGAAACTTGCAGCTCTTGATATTTATTGTTATAGGTGCACTTGGTCATGCAGTATTTGCTTTGTGTTAAAGTGGAGAAATTTGAATTCTCCGAGAATATATGAAAAAAAGGGGGGGGGGCATATCCGAATGTACACATACACACAAAAATACGCACATCCGTATAAACAAGCAAGCATAAGCACCCCCTCAGAGGTGAGCGTGGATGTGCATGCTTATATGTATGTGTGTATGTATTATTATGTATGTATGTATGTATGCATAGATGGATGAATTGATGGGTGTGCATGTGTGTATGTGCATATGTGCACATGTATATGTATCTGTTTATGTATACGTATGTGTTTACGCATATGCATGTGTGAATGTTAGTGCGCATGACTGTGTAAATGTAAATATTTCATATATGTATGTCTGCACATGTGTGGAGGCACATGGCCTAGGGGACAGAGCAGCGGACTCGCGGTCGAGGGGTCGCGGGTTCGAATCTCAGACCGGGCGTTTATGAGCGAAACACCAAAGCTCCACGCGGAATGGCAGACTTCTGCTGACTCTTTCGCCACAACTTTCTCTCACTCTTTCTTGCATCTTGCAGCTCACCTGCGACGGACCGGTGGGGAACATAAACGCCATGAAAACCGGAAAAACCGGCCCTTATGAGCCAGGCATGGCTCGAGAAGGAACAAATAAAAAAAGTAACAGGGCTCTTTTACTTCGG
>NC_043013.1:11814878-11818477 GCF_006345805.1 Octopus sinensis
TCAATTTTACATCAGAGCCAGTACTCAACTGATTTTATCAAAAAAGTCATTTTATCAAATAAGAATGGCCAGCTCGAGTCAAGTGACATATGAATATGAATTCAGAACGTAAAGCCGGAAAATATGACGTTAACCATTTTGTCCGGTATGCTGACGGTTCGATCTGTACGCCGTCTAATTCTACTATCTTAAATAAGATGACGTGGTTCTAATTCCCTACTTATTCGTTTCTACTCTAGGCACAAGGCCCGAAACTTTTGGGGAGGGGGTCAGTCGATTAGATCGACCCCAGTACGCAACTGGTACTTACGTTATCGACCACGAAACGATAAAAGACAAACTTTTCTTCGGCGGAATTTGAACTCAGAATATAATGGCAGACGAAATACCACTAAGCATTTCGCTCGGCGTGCTGACATTTCTTCATTGCCCACCAGGGGTTAAACAGAGGGGACAAACAAGGACAGACAAACGGATTAAATCGATTATATCAGCCCAAGTGCGTAACTGGTACTTAATATATCGACCACGAAAGGATGAAAGGCAAAGTCGACCTCGGCGGAATTTGAACTCAGAACGTAGCGACAGATGAAATACCGCTATGCATTCCGCCTGGCGTGCTTAACGTTACTGCCAGCTCGGAGCCTTTAGTAAGCGCTATTATTCTTTTCTTCTCTAGGCACAAGGCCTGAAAGTATGGGGGAGGGGACCACTCCATTAGATCGACCCCAGTACGCAGCTGCTACTTAAATTATCGATCCCGAAAGTATGAAAGGCAAAGTCGACCTCGGTGGAATTTGAACTTAGAACGTAACGGCAAACGAAATACCTATTTCTTTACAACGCACAAGGGGCTAAACACAGAGGGGGCAAACAAGGACAGACAAACGGATTAAGTCGATCATATCGACCTCTGTGCGTAGGTGGTACTTATTTAATCGACCCCGAAAGGATGAAAGGCTAAGTCGACCTCGGCGGAATTTGAACTCAGAACGTAACCGCAGACGAAATACCGCTAAGCATTTCTCCCGGCGTGCTAACGTTTCTGCCAGCTCGTCGCCTTTAATTACCTACTTATTCTAAAATAGAAGATATGGTCACGGTTTTATGATGGTCAAGGGAGCTGACCAATGAAATCATGGATCATATTTTTTACTGCTTTATAATTTATTTTTTACTTATTTTCTTTAATTCTTTTATTCCTTTTACTCGTTTTACTTCGGCCATGCTGGAGCACCGCCTTTAGTGGAACAAATCGACCCCAGGACTTGTAATCCTAGCACATATATGTTACGGGGACGTAAACAGACCAGCATAGGTTGTCAAGCAAGTTTTGGGGGGGACAATCACAGACACTCAAACATATACACACACATACATACACACATACACACCTATACACACACACACACACATATATATGTATATATATATATATATATATACGACGGGCTTCTTTCAGTTTCCGTTTGCCAAATCCAGAAACAACGTTTTGGTCGACTCGAAGCTATAGTAGAAGACACTTGTCCAAGTTGCCACGCAGTGGGACTGAACCCGGAACCATGTTGTTGGTAAGTAAGCTACTTACTACAGAGCCACTCCTGCGCCTTGTTTCATTTCTTGACATTTAGCCATACTAGTGCACCGCCTTGAAGGATTTAGCAAGACAAATTGACCCAAGTATATATTTCAAGATTGGTAATTAACGTGTTAGTTTTTACAAAACGCTAACATAAGGTGGCGTAAACAAGCCAACTTCGATTGTTAGGCAGTTGTGGAGGGGGTCCAACACAAGCAAAGACGCTTACACTTATATATACAACGGAGTACTACCTAAATTTCGTTTGCGAAAAGTGAGAGAGGGAGAGTGGGAAAAAGAAATTGAGAAAGAGATGCAAACACACAGACAGTAAGTGAGAACTAGATAAATTATGTATAGAAATTATATAGTAATGCTCAAATGAATTTGAGCTTAAACACTCACTTTTTTTAACTACGGCAAGGCCCACTGTGTCAGCAATACTAAAAGAGAGATCCAAATTCAACTTCATAAGCTAGTGGTTAATATATATATTATTATATATATATATATATATATATGAGGAGAACATCGTCTCCAGCTGGCTTTAGGCACACTTTCTGTGTCTAAAGCCGCTGGAGACGATGTTCTCCCTGGGGCTACAAGCTACAGTAACAGCCACCCTTAGTGGTTAGCCATATTGAGATGGCAAGTATACTTCACACTGTCGTGCAGTTATACTTCGTTCAGAGATTTATTATTGCTTATATATATATATATGTGTGTGTGTGTGTGTGTGTGTGTGTGTGTGTGTGTGTGTGTGTGTGTGCATGCGTACATTTACATAGAGCAACAAAAGGGATCAGCATAAAATACAAAGCAATTACGTAATATCTTAACTCCACAGCTGTTTCAAGTTAGCACTACTATACAGATTATATTTGCCAATCTTTTCATGATTGGTCAGCCGGCTTACAGTTATATTTTCATGGGACTCGTCGCCGTAAGCATACATGTGAGACTCTGCAAATATCACTTGCAAATTGTAACTATTACGAAACTCCGGGCTTCTGAAATATCCGTTGATTTCATTCTGCATTTTGGTGCTGCTTGTAAATATATATATATATATATATAAAGTGAAGTTGTGTGTCTGTCTCCTACGATTTAGATTCCTAACTACTCCCACATTTTGCGGTGCAGTTTAACCAAAACCGGGTATCTTATAGTCGTGATTCATATCGAGCCCTTCTGGGTATTAGCGCGCGTCTACGATGAGTCTACGATTTTAAAAAAAACTAACAATTTTTTTCCATTTTAATGCATTTTTTTGCTATCTTTTGGCTATAACTCTTTAAAAATGCTTATATAGTTATTTCCCTTACAAACCCGAGCAACGCTGGGCGATACTGCTAGTATCACATAAAGTGTTACTCAGAATTTCACGTTCCAGTTTCTTCAGACGGCTTTGTTAGAATGGAATAAAATAAGGTTATAAGCAAGCATATACAATTAGTTTAATGGATACACATTTGAAAATGGCTTTGTTTCATTGGTCCTTTCAACTAACGGTCTTAACAATAAACGGTTGCATACAATGAACAAAATTCTGTATTCTATCATCTTATAAAATCGGAGAAAACCTTAAAATGTTTGCATAACTTTTGAGAGAGACACAAAAAAAGCAAAAATGAGTGGAAATTGAACCTGCAAGCGCATTAGATATTGAGACAGAGTCACTCGGTCCAAACACAGCAAAATTTGTTTAAAGACGCGATTTCATATCAAGAATCTTTCAAACCCGATACAAAGGCGATATACATACATACATACATACATACATACATACATAGATACATACATAGATACATACATATATACACGCAGTCACAAGCATATATGTTTGTGTTTAAATTTATGTAAATAGATAGATAGATAGATAGATAGATAGATAGATAGATAGATAGATAGATAGATAGATGGATAGATAGATAGATAGATAGATGATAGATAGATAGATAGATAGATAGATTGATAGATAATAGATAGATAGAATATGATGATAGTACATACATACATA
>NC_043013.1:11823577-11833577 GCF_006345805.1 Octopus sinensis
AGCAGAAACATTATGTCCAACAGCTGACTTTTCAAGTGCACAGCTTTAATCAGCGCCCATCCTCCCATCTCTACGCCCCTCACCAAACCATGTTGACCTCTGTAGGTTCTGCTTGCTATTTTATGCACAAAAAGCCGAAAAAAAAAAACTACAAATATTAAATGAATAAATAAAAAAGAGGTAAAAATAAAACCTGAAAGTCAGTAGCACCCATAACAACAACAACAACAACAACGACAACAACAAAAAGAAAACAACAAGAACAATTGAGAGAACGTTGGTGTGGCAGTTGTCTGTCTGGCATGCGGGATGAGATTGTTGGCTAGCTAGGTAAAGCTCTGGTCTTCTGTGTTTTTATATTCGCTCGCAATGTTGGCCACCTCTACCTAGCTTCTGTAGCTCCTGTAACCATCAGCATCAGCACCACAATCACCAGCAGCAGCTATAGCAGCAGCAGTAGCAGCAGCAGCAACATCGTCTCAAAAAAACTAACAACAACAACAACGACAGCAGCACAACAGACATCTAACAGTTAAACAATCTGCTAACCAGCACCAATAACGATATATATATATATATATATATATGTGTGTGTGTGTGTGTGTGTGTGTGTGTGTGTGTGTGTGTGTATGTGTGTATGTATATTTATATATATATATGTATATATATATATATGAACACACACACATATATATATATATATATATATATATATATATACATTCTATATAATTGTTCGTGTATACGCATATATGTATATACATACGTATAAGCAAATATGATACGTTGCATATATTTATATATAATATATATATATATATATTATATATATATATATATATATATTATATATATATATGGAGGCACGTATATATATATGGAGGCACATATGCAGGATGATGACCCATAAGCAAATCAGCATTAAAATTTCTTTCAGGTTCGAAACCCTATGAGATTTACGGACGCAACATGCATACACATATGCACACGCTGGCATTAACACATCCATGCTTTTGTTATACATATGAGTATGTATATATATATATATATATGCATATATCTGCACTCTTATAGAAGCATGAATAATCATACGTTTACATATTAGTAAATATGTGTCTCTTCCGCATATGCAATGTAAAAGTAGGCATGTGTGTGCGCGCGCGTGCGTGTGTGTGTTCAGAAAGAAATAGACCTCAGTGTGTATGAATATATAGATTTGAGCACAAATTAAAAATAATAAGCGCACACAGACATATATACGATATGTGTGTATATTGAAAGATAATATATATATATATACGCATATATACCCATATATAGAATGAAAGACTCATACATACATGCATATACATATTTATATATATATATATGTATATATATATATATATATATATATATATATATAATATATATATATATACTATATATACATATATAGATATATATATATTATATATATATATATATATATATATATTATATATGTACAGCATGAGTCTGTGTGTACTGAATTGTTTGTTTTTGTCCAATCGTATTTGTATAGTTAACGCTTTTGATGCTATACTATTTTTTAGTTTACTAGATATGAATTCATATACATTTTTTTATTTGTTCTTGTTCTCCTGGCTCTTGTGTACTTCTTTTGGCATTTCGTATTATTTTTCTTATTGTTTCTCTTTGGGGTCTGATACTTTTGAGATTTTGCTACTATCTTTATTATTTGGCTATCACTAGATTTTTTTTTCTGTCTGATATGAGGAGTATTTTTTGTGTGATTATGTCTGTGTTGTGTGTATATGTATGTAAGTATTTATCTTTGGTTCTCAGTGTATGTAAATGTGGTTTAGGAAGTTCATGTGTGTGAATAGTAAAAGTTGTATATTGGTGCTCTGCAATATTTATTCCTTGGCATTTTGGTTTTTGATTTTTATGTTTACATGGATATATATGTATATATATATATACGTGTGTGTGTTTATGTATTTGTCTGTATGCGCATATATACGATTTATTCTTTGTTTTCCCCTTTTCATGTATGTCATAGGTCAGAGGCCTTTTTCTAATTTAATGTTGTTGATATCACTGTCGTTGTTGGTCTTGTTTATAATGATGATGACTGTGATGGTGATGATGTTGATGAGGATAGCGACGACGATGATGATGATGATGATGTTGCTGTTGTGGTTAATGTTGATGATGATGATAACGATGATGATGATGTTGACGAGAACAACGATGACGATGAAGAGGATGACGATCATGATGATGATATTGATGATGATGATGATGATATTTTTGTTGTTGTTGTTGTTGTTGGTGGTGGTGGTAGTGGTGGTGGTGATACTGTTGATTATGATGAAGATGATGATGCTGTTTTTTTTGGTACTTTTGTTCTTATTGTTAGAATGCAGTTCATTGATTTTCGATAAATTTCCTCGTTTCAAAACAAAAATAAATAAATAAATAATAATATAATAATAGAAAAAAAAATTGAACCATAACAACAACAACAACAGCAACAAAAGCAACAAAAGTATCACTAGTACTACTAACAATAATATGGATAATGCTATCACAAAAAAAATGCAACACAAGCAAAAATAATAGTAAAAAAATATATTACTAACAATAATGTGTGATGCTATTCCATATTCTCTGTTGGTGATCTTGATATTTTTTTTAAATATTACATTTTTTTTATTAGTTCTTTTATTTTGCAGTGAGTGAGCATTTTTATATTTTGTCTTTGCCTTTATTCTTTTTAAATATTTTGTCAGCACCATGTGTGTATATATGTGTGTATGTGATGTTATATACATACATACATATATATATATATGTATACGTGTATATGTACACATATGTATATACATTTATGTAATATATACACGTACTTATGCATATGTATGTATGCATATATATATATATATATATATATATATAAGATATTATATATATTATATATATCAAGAGGAGGAAAAATGCCATTTATCTACTTCCAAAGTCTTCTTTTATTATCTTCATAGTTTTTTGTATCAACGAACTCATAATGTATCCATAGGCAATAGCATAACAGCCATATATCGATTGATCCCTGTAGTGATAATGATGATGATGATGAGAATGATAAAGATGCGATGATGATGATGACGATGATCATCATCATCATCATCATCATCATCATCACCATCACCATCATCATCATCATCATCGTCAGCAGCAGCAGCAGCAGCGGCAACAGCGGCAGCAGCATTGTCATCATCTTCATCATGTTCATTATCATTATCCTCGTCATCATCATCAGCACCACCACCATCAATCTGCTCACCATCATCATCATCATCATCATTCTCATCATCATCAGCCTCATCAATCATTCTTCGCGTTGGTAGTGTTGATGGTAATGGCGGTGGTCGTGTTGATGATGATGATGATGATGATGATGATTATGATGAGAATGAGGATCATGATATTAATAAACATCATCACCATCATCATCATTATCACCACCACCACCATCACCATCACCATCATCATCATCATCATCATCACCACCACCACCACCACCACCACCACCATCATCGTCATCATCGTCATCATCATCGTCATCATCATCATCGCCACCACCACCACCACCATCGTCATCATCATCATCATCATCATCATCATCATCATCACCACCACCACCACCACACCACCACCATCTGTCATCATCGTCATCATCATCATCACCACCACCACCATCATCGTCATCATCGTCATCATCATCGTCATCATCATCATCACCACCACCACCACACCACCACCACCATCATCGTCATGATCGTCATCATCATCATTACAACAACGCTTATGAGGTTCATCAGTGTTATGGTAATGGCGACGTAGTTTTTGGTAGTTAAATTAATGATGGCAAAAACGATGACGGTCAGTCCTGAGACAATGAGGATATTGTATTGTGGAGAGTATTGATGCTAACGATTTGTGAAGATGTCAGTGATGATGATGCTGACGGCGAAGACGGTGATGGAGACGAAGAAGAGAGAGAAGCAAAAGTGTGACGATGACGACGATGGAGGTGATGATGAAGACGATGACGCCACCGATGGCTGTGCTGGTGGTGGTGGTGCTGCTGCTGCTGCTGTTTGTGACGATGGTGATGATGATGAAGAAGAGAACGAAGAGGAGGACGATGACAACGACGACGATGTTGATGATGATGATGAGGATAACGATGACGATAATGAAGATTATGCAGTTGCAGATAATTAAGATGGTAATATTGAAGATAATATTGGTTTCACATTTTGCCACAAGGGCAGCGAGTTCTGGATGGGAGGAGTCGATAACATCAACCCCAGTGCTCAACTGGTACTTATTTTATCGGCCCCCAAAGGAAGAAAGGCAAACTCGAATTCACAGTATTTGAACTCAGAATGTAAAAACGGGCGAAATGCTACTAAGCATTTTACCCCCCGGCATGCTATAACGATTCTATAAGCTCGCTGCCGTAATAGTAAAGTTAATATTAAAATAATTATGTAATTATAAGGAAAGCAGTAATTAGGGAAAAGAAATAATAGCAAAGACCGGAATCACAAAAATAGAACTAACACTACTTTGCTGTTTGGAAAATTATCCATTAACATTGATGCTACCATCTTGAAGAATATTGTAAATTGAATAGAATATAACAATTACGAAAATGTTGAGAATGTGTAAGTAATACATTAATTTAGTTGTAAGCTTTTATTGCTCTTTGCCTCGTATAAGCAGTGTATTGCAAATGTATTCACTAAGATCCGATTTTCACTATGATGGGGTTTACATAAAGTAATTAATAGATAGATTTTATTCTCCATGGACAAATCTTATACAATCCAAAATAAAATTGTATCATTTGACCAAAGATTAAAAGAGAAATGGGTACTTTCAATGTGATGCGAAAAAAATATACAAATCGAACGTGCAAAATACTGTTACCGCAAACAAATAAGCGGCACTTAAAAACCAAATAAACGCCACCTAAAAATTCAAAACTCCATTAACAAATTGCACAGAATCATAAATGAACACAAACTACAAACGTTTTATATTACATGCATAATTTATTACATTACATAACTGAACTAAGGAAACTACAGCCACCAAAACATCTATAATAATGAATCTGATACTTTAACTCCTCCAAGACTATCTAACAGACCTTGATGAAACTTGACACGTGTGGGGTGGGGGCTGATGCCCTTGTGGTTACTTATGCACTTGGATTTTAAAAGAAATCGATTTTTAATCAGCATCGATTTTTCAAAAATCGTAAAATTTCGGCATTTTTCGCCACGATGGCGAAAAATGCCGAAATTTGACGAAAAATGTTTCATGGGTATAATCAGACAGCTTATTAAAGGTAATCTATCTAGCATTTGCTAATTCTTCATTTCAATGCGAATTGTTTTGATTTGCTAAAACTTAGTATTTGAATTCGTTGTTTTAATTCCCCAGGGTTTCAGGTTTTAAATAGGTAAGCGCATTTTATAACTCACACAATTCGTGCCATCAATTTCATGAAATCTGCCCCAAAGCGCAAAATTTCGCCATTTTACAACCATGCACAAAAATAACGACGACACGGGTTCGCAACCAGACTCTGCTAATTTTTTCGTCAAATTGGTCCTACCCATTAATATAGATTTTAAATTACTCTCTTTTACTCTTTTACTTGTTTCAGTCATTTGACTGCGGCCATGCTGAAGCACCGCCTTTAGTCGAGTAAATCGACCCCGGGACTTATTCTTTGTAAGCCCAGTACTTATTCTATCGGTCACTTTTGCCGAACCGCTAAGTGACGGGGAAAATTGTTGAAAAATGTCGAAATTTGACGAAAATTGTTTCATGTCTATAAACAGACATATTATTAACGGTAATTTATTTACCATTGTTTTGATTTGCTAAAACTTATTATTTCAATTAATTGTTTTAATTCCCTAGCATTTCAGATTTTAAGTAGGGAAGTGCATTTTTATATCTCAAGCATTTTCTATTCACTATTTCATGCAGAACATAGATATACTTACTGACAATCAAACTAAATTTATACAAACTACTACTTATATACAAGATTTAACTTATCTATATACCTCTTCTTAACTTGCGAATACTTTGGAGTTCAGATATGCGTTAAGTTACTACATGACCCTTAACTCTTATAGAAGGTTCAGGGTCTTATATCAGTCTTTTAAGACAGGGGATATTCTCATGTGAGCTTCAGCTTACTTAAAAAGTCAGGACATTTTATCCACCATATCACTCATGCAAAAGGGATTTTAGTCCTCGGATTGGATTACCCGTGTTATTTTGTCGAAACATGGAACATATGGGGTTTTAGCACCCTAATTTGAGTGGATTTCGTACTCAGAAACTGAAAGAAATCTGTCGTATATATATATGTATACATTTGTGTGTGTGTGTCTGTCTGTGTGCGTGTCTGTGTGTGTGTGTGTGTGTGTGTGTCTGTGTGTGTGTGTGTGTGTGTGTCTGTGTGTGTGTGTGTGTGTGTGTGTGTGTGTGTGTGTGTGTGTGTGTGTGTGTGTGTGTGTGTTTGTACCCCCGCTATTGCTTGACAACCGATGTTGTATCTACGTTCCCATAACTTAATGATTCCGCAAAAGGCACTGATAGAAGTACTAGGCTTACAAAGAATATCTCCTGTGATCGATTTGTTCGACCAACGGCAGTGCCCCAGCATGGCTGCAGTCACATGACTGACATAAGTAAAGCAATCAAATAACTATGGAATTTTAATCCCGAGCATGGCTGGGTATCACTCTGCCAGTAAATCTATAAAGAAATCAACCCTATTCTAAAAGTTAATTTCGTTCTCTAGAAAGTTAATTCTTAAAGATGTATTCTCAAAAATACGAATATCAGAATCAGAATTAGAAAACTTATTAGAAATGATATATAAACAACCAATATAAAACTATTCTATAAACGACATTAAAGCATTAAGGTTAAACATATTGATTACGCAAATGAGAACGATGAATCTAGCACATGTAAAATAACCTGAAAAATAACAAAACGAAACGAAATCAAACACTAACACACTTATATGATACTAAACAATAAAACACCCAGAATATAGCGGACGAAAATATGAATAACAGGATATGTGGAATAGATTTATGAATAGAAAGTCCTAACATGAGGAATTTTAAATATAATAATTGAAATGTGGAACTATATACAGAATTGAAATAAAAAGTGATGATGATCGAGAGCATTGCTTATGGACTAACGAAAGACAAATATATTATACTAGCAGTATCGCCCGGCATTGCTCGGGTTTGTAAGGGAAATAACTATATAAGCATTTTTAGAGAGTTACTTCCCTTATATAATAGCAAAAAATGCATTAAAAATGGGAAAGAATGATGGTAATTTTTTTTTTAAATGGTAGACTCATCGTAGACGCGCGCTAATACCCAGAAGGGCTCGATATGAATCACGACTATAAGATACCCGATTTTGGTTAAACTGCACCGCAAAATGTGGGAGTAGTTAAGAATCTAAATCGTAGGCGACAGACACACAACTTCACTTTTATATATAAATATTGTAACATATAACACAGAAACAACAATGGAAACGCAAGCCCTGTCACTATCGACTTAAAGTGGGCAGAAAGCCTTCCCAAAACCCGAGTTCTTCAAAAAGACGGCTATGTTGGCTGTTTGGTGCTGTACTGTGGGACTTATCCACTATAACTTCTTAAAACCCGAAAAAACCATTGTTGCAGAAACATATATGTACCTTAATTAAACAAAGTATTTTCTGCAGCCACTGTAATTCGAAAGTAAGTTAAACTTTACTTCAAATATTGTCGTATAGGCGTAGGAGTGGCTGTATGGTAAGTAGCTTGCTTACGAACCACATGGTTCCGGGTTCAGTCCCACTGCATTGCACCTTGAGCAAGTGTCTTCTACTATAGCCTCGTGCCGAGCAAACCCTTGTGAGTGGATTTGGTAGACGGAAACTGAAAAAGCCCGTCGTATATATGTATGTGTGTTTCTATATATATATATATATATATATATATATATATATATATATATATGTGTGTGTGTGTGTGTGTGTGCGTGTGTGTGTGTGTGTGCGTGTATGTGTGTGTGTATGTGTGTGTGTATGTATGTATGTATGCATGTATGTATGTGTGTGTGTATATATGTTTGTGTGCCTGTGTTTGTCCCCCCAATATCACTTGACAACCGATGCTTGTGTGTTTACGTCCCCGTAAATTAGCGGTTCGGCAAAAGAGACCGATAGAATAAGTACTAGGGTTACAAAGAATAAGTCCTGGGGTCCATTTGTTCGACTAAATGCGGTGCTTCAGCATGGCCACAGTCAAATGATTGAAGCAAGTAAAAGAGTAAAAGAGTATAAAGCTGTTATAACCCAAACAAGTTGGAAAAATGTAAATCATAGAAAATATTCCTCCATGGTTATTAATATCAATGAGAGACACAAGAGAAGGGTAAACGAGGACATATAATATAAATATAACAATTCTAAAACGAGTAATGTTTATCGCTATTTCAACATGGCTGTTCCGTAAAACCCGACATTAGCACAGTTTTTAATCCCAGCAGAACGCCTCCTCCAGGTGATTATCGAGGCAATCTGCACCCGATATATATTGCAATATATGTAACCCAAACAATGTAACAGAAATCAAAGAAAACTAAACTGAGGAGATCCTTGCTAATGCACAACAATTCGTTCTTAGTCTTTTGTTAAAGAGGTCGATAATCCCAATGAAATTTTATCAAGAACTAGGTAAATATATTATTCAATGCACAACAAATTGAATATTGTATGGACGTATTTTAGGTAACTGTGTAGATACTGAATCGATCCCTGTTGACAAAAACAATTGAGAGAAACTGCATCAGCTCAAGATATAGTTTAGTTTCTAAGATATGTTAAAGATTTAATGGTATAAAGCTGTGAAAAACTACTAAAAGTCTACTTAGTATACTTGACAAGCACACCAAGTGCTTCAAAGAAACTTAGTAGCCTTCAGAAAGGGATTAGTACACAAGAAATCCATAGGTAAACTCTAAAACCTATAGACCTAGATCTTCTCTGCATGCAGCTTAGAAAGCCTTTAGTGCAATTGATTAATAATTACCCGAAAAATAACATTTCGCTTTTAGAACAGAAGAGATGCTAACGCAGCCCGTATAGATGTAGGAATCAATTACTGGCCAATGGTTGAAGATGATGGATTAAGAAAGAATTATCTATATAAGGTATGGCTTGACAACCGAAAGTTATTTCAGAGAGCTCTCTGCTTGCGTTTTTGGAAGAATCATTAATAAGCAGATTCATTAAGAATATAAGGAAGAACTGCCAAACAATTCTGCAATTAAACGCAACAGGTTAATTATAAGATTTAAATAATCTTTAAAAAGAGGAAAATTTAAAGGAATCTTCCTCTTTCTCGGCGTTTTCTACTTGGCCATAACGTGTTTAACTAGACTGAATTTATACGAATATACTTCGAAGGTGGAAGACACTACATTAAAATAAAAATACTAAAAGCGTCAATGTGAGAGATGTGTCTAGCAAATGCACAACAAACAAAATATATAACAAATCAGAATACTATCAATCATGTTTATTGGGGGGAATCTAAATTACGCTGCGGATTACAAACAGCTAGAGACAGTGCTACGAATAGTGCACGGAGTCTCTACATGATTTGATATGAAATTCAGTGTGCCAAAATTAGGTTGAAGAAAGATAATTTAGGGTATGCACAATATAAAGCCATGTGAGATAGAGTAACGTTTAAAATTTATTGAACTACACCAAACAGTGTTTTAGTAGGAATCCAATAAAAATGCAGTAAATTCTTTAATAATTTTGCCGTCGTGAATTTACATTATGAGATACAAATATATAATTAATCCCTTCATTTTAAGCACACATCATTGCT
>NC_043013.1:11843577-11871077 GCF_006345805.1 Octopus sinensis
ATAATAATCCTTTCTAATAAAGGCCTGGATTTTGTGGGGAAGGGGTACAGTCGAACTCATCGACCCCAGTACTTGGCTGGTACTTAATTTATTGACACTGAGAGGATGAAAGGCAATTTCGACCTCGGGGGCATTTGAACTTAGAAGGTGAAGACGGACGAAATGCCGCTAAACATTTCGCCTGGCGGTGGGCTGGCAGAATCGTTAGCACGCCAGGTGAAATGCTTAGCGGTATATGGTCTGTCTCCATGTTCTGAGTTCAAATTCCACCGAGGTCGACTTAGTCTTTCATCCTTTCGGGGTCGATAATTTAAGTACCACTTGCGTATTGGGTTTGATCTAATCGACTGACGTCCTTCTCCAAAATTTCAGGCTTTGTGCCTATAGTAGAAAGGACTATTATACTTCAACGAAGGCGACAAGCTGGCAGAATCTTTAGCACGCCGGGTGAATTGCTTAACGGTATATCGTCTGTCTTCCTATCTTTATAGATGAGGCGAAATCGTTCAATAGCAAATAGCTTTTACGTTATCGGTATACAACTTGCAGCTAATGTATTTCTTGTAAAGGATCCCCTTTAAAAGGTGTGTATCACATAATACTTGTCCTTAAAGTATACTTCAAAACTAGGCGATACGAAGTTGCCGCGGAAGGTAAGCGACCCACATATATCGATATTTCGGAGATTTTTTTCTGCTCATCAGTGTCGAATATGCATGCTCCTCTTCTGAAACGAATCCATCATGGCCAGCTAGAATTGCATACCAATAACGTAAAATATATTTGCTTATGCGTGATTTCATTTCATCTATGAGGATAGTCAGACAGTTAGATAGATAGACAAATATATATATATATATATATATATATATATATATATATATATATAGATAGATAGATAGATAGATAGATAGATAGATAGATAGATAGATAGATAGATAGATAGATAGATAGATAGACAGACAGACAGACAGACAGACAAACACACGGGGTGAAGAGATCGAAAACGAGAGAGAAACTGAAAAGATTGTAACATCACACTCCAGATTCAATATCGCAGTTCTGAAATAAAAATTCTTCAACCAATGTTACTTCAGTACTTCTCATACTTGGAGTTGTAGGCTTCTCTCAAATATAATGTATATCGATTGCCCATTATAAGAAGATTTTTTTTTTATTGGAGACAAGATCAAAAATTTGGTGAAGACTTTAAGAATTTCTTGATGGCCGTTTTATTTTTCTATATAAAATCATTGATAACTATTTTGAGAATTAACTGAAAAACAGAACGATGCTAGCATATAGTTCATTATGTTTGTAGTTGCTAAACCATTTCCATATAACAGAGAGAATCTACCTCAAATTTCTCACCAAAATTGTATTTTAAAATGAATATAGAACCGAAAGAAAACATAGGAATGAGTACACCCCAGATATTTTGTTTGAAGATGAAGACAGTATAATCACGAGTGGAACGGATTTGATTTAACGGTATGTTTTCTCGGTCAGCACTGACCTGGTGCTAAATAACAATAAGAACAACTCCAACAACAATAACAACAACAAGGAGTCGTAGCAGGGTCACTTCTTTGACTCAATGAGACACCACTGATTGATGCAAACAATAACGTCAATACTATTAAGTGACTAGGCACAGATGCCAGACACTAGATAACTCAAATAAACGGAAATTAAATTTTCTTTTTAGATATATTTATTTTTCTTTCATCTGACGCTTGATAATGTATGAAGTCAGGAGAAGTGGGGAAGGGTGTCTTCTTATGATCCATTTCTCCTAAAGATAATTTCTCCTTGTTTTTCCTTTAGCGTCCCCCGACTTTTTTTTTTTTTTTGGCTTCTAAGCTTCAGTTCCTCCATAGGGCTCCTGCAGTTGTTAATGTTATTCTTTTATAATTTGGCTGGTTTTAGTCACTCAACTGCGCATCATGCTGCAGAACCAGATTCAAGTTTCTTCATTTTTCCTCTTTCTTTCTTTCTCTTTTACTTCTTACAGTTGTTCGATAGTGGCCGTGTTGGGGCACCGTAATGAAGTGTTTAGTTGAACAAATCGACCTATATTTAAGTCTGGTACTTATTCTATCGAGCAATGTTGCTGAACTGCTTGGATATCAGAACGTAAATAAATCAATACGTGTTGTCAAGCGGTGAAGGAGAAGAAAACACACACACACACATTCTTTTATTCGTTTATTCTTTTACTTGTTTCAGTCATTTGACTACGGCCATGCCGTGGCACCTCCTTGACTGTCAAATGGAACTGTCAAAGCGCGATATTCGAGCAATTTTGCTATTCAAATTCAAAATAGGACGTAAGGTCAACTGGAAAATGGTTTAAATGATTTCGCAGTGGAGACCTGAGCCTTGAAAATCTTGAGTGTAGTGGACGCGCATCTGTCAATGAAAGACCGTCATTTAGAAAGATCCACGTAAAACCACTTGAGAACTGGCAAAAGAACTTCAGGTTAGCCAGAAAACTGCCTGCCACCATTGGCACGCGATTGGAAAATCAAAAAAGCTTGACAAATAGGAACAAAATTTGAAGGAAAATCAGAAAATGGGCAGATATGAAAGTTGCTCATCGCTTCTTCTGCATAACCAGATCGATCCATTTCTCAACCCTATTGCAACTTGTGATGAAAGCATTATGTACAATAATGAAAAAAACGTTCTTCGCAGTGGTTGGACCAAAATGAAACACCGAAAACCTTCCCTAAACCCAGACTCTTCAAAAAGAATGTTATGTTGGCTGTTTGGTGGTGAAATGCTCGACTCATCCACTATAACTTATTAAACCCAGGAAAAACCAATACTGCAGAAACATATTGTCATGAAACTGCCAAAAATGAACGAAAAACTGCTACTCCACCGTCCTCCACTGGTCAACAGAAGAGGGCCACTTATGGCACTTCAGAAGTTGAGGGAACTTGACTACGAAGTTCTTCCCCTCTCAGTTTATTTTCCAGACCTTTCTCCTGCCGACTACCACTTTTTTCAAGCACTACTGATGGAGGAATTCCAAGAGAGAGAAGGAGTTTCAAAATCAAACCGGTGCTGAAAATGCATTGAAAGAGTTCGCCAGCTCCAGAACTCCACATTTTTATGTTACCGGAATAAACAAACTTGTAACTCGTTGGCAAAAATGTGTTGATTGTGTTGATGCTGACTTTGTCGATTAATTTCTGCATTATTGAAATATATTGTGATGAATTTTATGTTTCAAAACGTTGCTTACTTTTTACTCAGCCTGGTATATATATATATATACTTTTTACTCAGCCTGGTATATATATATATATATATATATATATATATATATATATATATGTATGTATGTATGTATGTATGTATGTATGTATGTATGTGTGTATATATATGTATGTATGTGTGTATGTATGTATGTATGTACGTACGTATGTATATATAGTGAAAGAGTGAGAGAGTTGAAGTAAACAAAAGTTGGGGGTTAGTGAATAACAAACATGTGTATCGGTTTAACGCTCAGGGAGAATGGGAAAGTCTTTCAGGTTTCGAGCCTGCAATTTTCAGCAGAAACTATTGAGAGGAAAAAAAAATGAAGAGAGAAAGAAAAAGAAACGGAAGAAGAAATATATGTGGGGATTAAAGGTTCAACACGATGTATGCATGCCTGTGTGCATGGATGTGTGTGCGTATGTGAGAGAAAGAGAGAAAATAGAGTGGTGCGTGTGTTCGTGTGTGTGCACCTGTGTGTGTGTGTGTACCTGTGTGTGTGTGCACCTGTGTGTGTGTGCACTTGTTTGTGTGTGCACCTGTGTGTGTGTATGCGTGTGCGCATGTACATATATATCAAACACGAAAGAGAGCATCGCATCATAGAGACGTTACTTGAAGGAACTCGGTGAAATGCTTTCTTGAAATGTTTTTTTTTTTTTTCAAATATCGCCTTAATACTTGGAAATCTGATTCACGTGAGCCAGATTTAAGGAGGAAAAATACTTTGTTCCAAATTTTATTCGATATGCACGAGTTGATAAAAATTCCTCACCGCCTTCAAAATAATTAAATGCTGAAATATACAGTCATACATACATGCTTGCATGCATACATACGTACATACATACATACGTACATACATACATGCATGCATGCATGCATACACACATACATATATACATACACACATGCATACATACATACATACTTACATACATACATGCATACATACATACATACATACATACATACATACATTAATACACGCACACACACACACACATATATATATATATATATACATACTTGCATACTTAAGTACATTCATACACTCATACATGCATACATGCATATACACATACATACATATATGCATGCATGTATACATACATACATACAATTTAGGGTGGTATAAAAAAAATGACGTGGAGTCACTGTTGAAACATACGAAGAAGGCCGGCGTCAACAAGACTGAAATTGTATAATGAAAGAAAATTTAAACAGAAAATGAACACACAATAAAGAAAAACGTGCAAGGAAAAAATTTACGGTAAGTTTTCAAGAGATGTGAACGCGAAGATAGATATAGAAGACCGGTGGCTATGGATGAGAAGTGACGAAAAGACAGAGACAGAAGCACTCATATGCGTAGCTTAAGAACAAGCGTTACGGACCAACTATGTGAAGTTCAGAATAGACAACGTTACCAACAGCGACAAATGCCGAATGTGTGGTGAGAGGAGTGAACCGATATGGCACATCGTCAGCAAGTGCCCGAAATTGGTACAACAGGAGTATAAAAGACGCCATAACAATGTGGCAAGAATGATCTATTTTGGAGCTTTGTGGAAATCGTGCTCCTCAAAGAGCGAAGACGTGGTAGGAGCAAACCCCAGAAGGAGTCACTGAAAATGAGAATTGCAAAATCCTGTGGTATACAATGAACCAGTGCGATCACCTGACCAGACATCGGAAACAGGACATGGTTGTGGTGAATAAAAGAGCAAGAATATGCGTGATAATCGATATAGCATGCCCCGGTGACAATAGGATTAATGTAAAAGAAAAAGAAAAACAAGAAACAATGATGATTTGAAGTGGGAAATTCGGAGTTTGTGGTCCCTGGGGAGAGTTGATGTGCTACCAATAGTAATTGGCACGCTTGGGACTATCAGCCCTCAGCTACCAACATGGTTTAAAAGATTGGTGCATGTGTGAAGATAGAACACCTATAAAAATCAGCATTGCTCGGAAGTACACGAGTTCTTCACAGAGCTCTTGAAGCATGACCAGTAAAAAAGTGTCACGTGGACAGCTGACACTTTCCATCATACCCAGCAAAATAAAATGTGAGGTTTCATCCCATAATAATAATAATAATAATAATAATAATAATAATAATAATAATAATAATAATAATAATAATAATAACAATAACAACAACAACAACAACAATGATAATAATGATTATATTAAATTTTAATAATAATAATATTAACAATAATAATAATTACCATAAAAATAAAAATTAGAATTAAACGAAGAAATAACATGGGAGAGGCACTTAAATTGGCAAATATTAAAGAGAAAAACAATAGAAATTGAAAGAAAATTAAAAAATGAAGTCGTAGAACATATGAAATTAGAAAGAAAGAAAGAAACAAGGGAAGAAAGACCGAAAGAGAAAAGACATGAGAGAATGGAAGGCCGAATGAATAAGAGAAGACATTTAAAAAATAAAGACAAATAACATGAGAGATGGAGAGAATGAAAGAAAAGAAAGCACGATTGAATGACGGAAAAACACTGAACTAAAGAAAGAGACAGGAACAAAGAAAGAAAGAAAGAATGAAAGAAAGAAAGGAAAGAAAAATGAATGAAAGAAAGACAGAAAAGAAGACAGGAAGAAAGAAGTAAAGAAAGAAAGAAAGAAAGAAAGAAAAAGATGAATGAAAGAAAGACAGAAAAGAAGACAGGAACAAAGAAAGAAAGAAAGGAAAGAAGACTGAATGAAAGAAAGACAGAAAAGAAGAAAGGAAGAAAGAAGTAAAGAAAGAGTGTGTAGATGTATAGAGAAAGATGGAAAGAATGCGCCCCTCCCCCCAAAAAAAAAGAAAAATAGGCCGTTTGATGTTTGGCCCTTTTTTGATTGATATATTGTCCCAAGCTGGTCATGTCGTTAAAGGACTGCTACCATTGCTGGACTGCTACCATTGCTGAATGCATCCGGTCAGTTATTTATCACCTTTGTAAATATGCAGATATTTATACTCACATACAAACACTCACGGACAAACGTACACACGCACGCACACACAAATATGTCTGCGTACATGTGTGTGTGCGAGTGTGTGTGTGTGAGAGAGAGCGTGTGCATATATACACATACATCCATAAATACATATACACACATATAAACGTATTTTTTTACTAGTTTTGTTTTTGTTAGTTTTTACTTGCTTCAGTCATTAGACAGCAGCCATGCTGGGGCATTGGCTTCAAGAATTTTTAGTCAAAAAAAAAACCACACTACTTATTTTTCTAAAAACCCTGCTGCTGCTGCTGCTGCTGCTTCTGTCGGTCCTTTTTGTCAAACGGCTAATGTTATGGGGACATAAATAAAACAAGACAGGTTGTCCAGGTGTGTTGTTGGCGGAAAAAGACACATACACACACACACACACACACACACACACACACACACACACACACACACACACAAACACAGACACACACACACATACATATATACATACATACATAAAAAGAAAAAGAAAAATACCCACGGAAAAGAAAATACCTACGATGAACTATCCAGAAATTTGCAGTTACTCTATCCAGATTACAATTTCAGGTTTATATCTGTAATTATTGGGGCACTGGGATATGTAACACACTGCCCTAAATACCAATCGTGAGAAATTAGGGTTCTTAAAATCACAGAGGAGGAAGCTGATTCGAAGATCTAGTCCATCACTGGAACTGTATGAACCTGTAAAACTGTCCAGAAGTATATCATTTAAGTAAATATCAGTGTACATATGCAATTATATGCATGAGATTACATGCAGAAAATAAAACACACAAATTTGCATATATGCATACATACATACAAAAATACCGTGTTGGTGTTGATGTTCCAATGAAGGATCCTTGGATCTGGGTTCGAAACCGACTCTTTCTCTACTGGCAAAAAATCTTGAAATAAAACTGAATAACGATATACTTACATGTGGCTGTGTGTATAGGCGCTGGCGTGGGTGTGATAAGAAGTTTGCTTCCCAACCACATAGTTCCAGATTCAGTCGTACTGCGTGGCACCAAGGACAAGTGTAAATATCTTCTTCTCTAGCACCACGTCGAATAAAGCTTTGTGAGTGGATTTGGTAGACGGATACTGAAAGAAGCCCGTGAAAGAAGTTTGAGTATATATATATATATATATCGGTTCGGCAAAAGAGACCGATAGAATAAGTACTGGGCTTACAAAGAATGTCCCAGGGTTGAGTTGCTCGACTAAAAGCGGTGCTCCAGCATGGCCGCAGTCAACTGACTGAAGCAAGTAAGAGTAAAGAGTAAGAGTAAATATATACACACACACACACACTCACACATATATATTTAGGCGCAGGAATCTCTGTGTGGTAAGTAGATTGCTTACCAACCACATGGTTCCGGTTTCAGACCCACTGTGTGGCACCTTTGGCAAGTGTCTTCTACTATAATCTCAGGCCGACCAAAGCCTTGTGAGTGGATTTGGTAGGCAGAAACTGAAAGAAGCCCGTTCATATATATGTATATGTATATGTGTGTGTGTTTGTGTGTCGGTGTTTGTCCCCACCAACATCGCTTGACAACCGATGCTGGTGTGTTTACGTCCCCGTAACTTAGCGGCTTGGCAAAAGAGACCGATAGAATAAGTACTAGGCTTAAAAAGACTAGTATTTATTCTTATACTAAGTCCTGGGTTCTATTTGCTAAACTAAAGGCGGTGCTCCAGCATGGCCGCAGTCAAATGACTGAAACAAGTAAAAGTTTAAAAGAGTATATACACGCACATACATATGTGTGTCTGCACGCGCGCGCGTGTGCGTCTGTATGTGTGCTTGTCCCGTGTTTGTCCCCCACCGCCACTTGACAACCGATGTGGTATATATACGTTCCCGCAACTTAGCGGTTAGGTAAAAAAAGACTGACAGAATAAGTACTAGGCTTTAAAAAATTTGGACTGGGTTCGATTAGTTCGAGTGAAAATTCACGAAGACGGTCCTCCAGCATGGCCGCAGTTTGATGACTGAAACAAACAAAGGGTACTTTAACAATGTCAATTTTTTTAAATAGAAAAAGGTATTAACCTAGGCATCGAGACAGGAATCAAATAATTGGAAGAGAACCTCCACACATAGACGTACTTATGATTAGAGGAAAGATATATTCAGAACTAAAGAAAAGAATTAGTAGATGGCGACTATTTTGACGCTTGAGAAATCTCTAATCCAGTCGTGACTATAAAGTACAATTTTGATGCAATAAACCGGATGGCTGGAGAAATTTTGATCTTGATAAGAAAAACCAAAAAATTTTCAGAAATCTTTTGTAAGATGTAGACAGAGATATATTGGATCTACTAGAAGAATAGGGAGAAAAGAACTTGGTAGGAATAGTAAAATAGTGCAAAGTAAGCATCATTTGTAGGGATTCTAAAGACATGCAAATATCGACAGATTATCTGAATGAAGAGATATGGACATGAATGAAACAAATATATTTTTTGTTGCAACCTAATTTCGCTGAGACGAAGTGTTTAGATAAGGACAGAAAAGTGATAAAAATAAAACGGAAATTTTAAAGAATATACATGGAAACTAAAAAGATAAGGAAAAGTCATTCACATGGTCAGTTTTCTGTGAGATTTCACAGAGGAAGTAAGCTAATAAATAAGTTGACAATGGCTCGAAATCCCTAGCTTTCATGCAGAAAGGGTTTGTTCGATTTTATCTGAATGACTTCAGTGTATAGCCTCTTACAGATATAACCAAGATTAAGAATAAATAAATAAATTAATTAATAAGAGGTTAACCTCAAATCCAGGCAGCACTATACTAATGACAAATGTTTTATTAATTTCATTGTAAACGTGTGTGGTGTAGAATTCATGACTTTAAATGGTATATAAGCCGTAGAAATATTATACTCCCGTCGTCTCACCAGGCTGTTAAAATATGAAGCAATTGTTCTTCAGTATATCATTAGCAAAGAAATAAGAACAAAAGCCAGATATGCAAACTTTAATAAGTAGTACAACCTTCTTATAAACAATAGCAAAATAATGAAGTGAAAGTACAGATAATATAATTTGTACAATACAAAGGATTAAAATATATCACAAACAATTTAACAAATCCAATGTTCATAACTATATATATATATATATAATATAATATAATATTATGGAGTATATCTAAACTTACAGGGAAGAATTAGTTGCCTAATAGTGGTTTTGTCTCTAATTTAATTTACATAATATATATGTGTGTGTGTGTGTGTGTGTGTGTGTGTGTGTGTATGTTTGTGTGTGTGTGTGTGTGTGTGTGTGTGTGTGTGTGTGTGTGTGTGTGTGTGTGTGTAGTTATGGCCTTTAGATTTGTTAAAATATGTTTATGATATATTTTAGTTTCTAAAAGCAAAATACCTGCAATTACCGAGGAGAAAAAAATTCTCTCTCATGGTCAATGATGTAAAAACATCATATCAGACCAGGGCGTTGCCCTCACGTCAGTTTCTGGCTCTTTAGTTTACCCCAATGGCAGATACCGAAGGGAGATAATCCTCAGCAGATTAAAAAAATAACAACAAAAAAACAGTCAGCATCAGTAATCAAGTTGCGCTGTCAGGCCACCTGGTCGGGATAAATATAGCAACATCAGCGCCAAGAAGTGATTAGGAATTAATTAACTTTAGGTTAATGAAAGTATGTTCCTGTCACGTTTTAGCCTCTAAAAGCAAATTCACTCCAGTTACGAGGAGAGAAATTTGCTCTTATAGTAAAAGGTGTTAAAAAATACCATATCTCCACAGTGCTCCCACTGTTGGATTCCCAGACGCGATATGGTGTAGACATGGACAAATCAGCTTTGAACATAATTTTTCCTTATTTGTGGCTAAATATAAATAAAATACATGAACAAAGAGACATAACAGGATGAGAGCCACATCTTGGTAGATGATAACCGTTTGATATTGAACCTGATTAGAATTACTTTCATCTTTGCATGTCCAAGGATATCCGTCACTTTAGAATTTTATAAAATAGAAAATGGTTCAAGTGAGATGTTCAGCAAGTCATTGGACTTATGTGACAGAAAACTTGAACATTACTCTGACCATTCTCTCGATCAGTTTCACCGCGCAGTACTTTAGGCAAGTAAATATTCATAGTGAATTTGGTGGGCGAAAACTATATGGAAGCCCATCGTATATGTGTGCGCGTTTGTCACCACTACTCGACAACTGGTGTTGGTTTCTTTACGTCCATCTAACTTAGCGGTTAGGCTCAAGAGACCGATGAAACAAAAATTGGGCCCAATTTTTTCGACTAGACACTTCCATGCGCAGTTCCTGCATGGTCGTATTCTAGTGACTAAAACAAGCAAAAGAGAAACTATCTATCTGTGTGTGTATATGTATATATCTGCATCACTGTGTATATATAAATATATGTATGCGTACACACACACATATATACCTTTATACATATATACTTTATTAGATATATATATATATATACACACATACACACACACACACATATATATATATATATATATATACATATATATACATATATACATACATACAGATATACACTGTATTTAAAAACTCATGTGATCACCTTTGATCATAAGTGTACTCGATCATAGCTGACCTGTGGCTAATCAACTACAACAACAAAATCAAATAAAATACGCAAAAAAATAGAATAGAAGAAAGAATTATATTTAAAACAAAAACCAAAATGGCAAATGATTAATCGATCTTATTTTCTTACACTTATTTACGTTTCAATGGCCAAAGTTATTATATAAGTATTTTCATTTTAATATTGTCGGTTTAGTGCATTATTTGTCAGTGATTTTTTCGAAATTAGTCCAGTTTTTTAGTTTAGTCACGTATTTGTTGCGAAATGCTATTGTTTAGTATATTGACCTTGTTTCTGTGATATTAGGAAAATTGGTTATAGAATCCGGAATGTCTGTGGAATTAGCTGGCAGTGATTACGACTTACGTGCGTGAGGAAAAAAAAAAGCAAGTAGTTCGTTCAGTACACTTAAAATTTATCCGCTAGTTGCTTGTAAAATACTTATAGCTACATCTGTCTGTCTATCAGGTTGTCTCTATGTCTGTATGTATGTATATATGTCTGTATGTATGTATGCGTGTGTATAACCGCCCCTGAATTGTTGCCGATTTTCCTTATTTTCACTTCTTTGTCTTTGGACATTCATCTTTTCGACGAAGAGCTATGCTCGAAACGTTAACAACTCTCTCCTTTCACCGAGTGTCAAATTAATATATTGCTTGTGCACGTCCTCACGTTCGCTTTATTCTTTTGTTTTCGCCTTTTCAATTGTATATTCTTTGAATTTATATATATATATATATATATATATATATATATATATATACTCTTTACTTTTTCACTTGTTCGACCCGCTATTGTTCGACCCACTGATTTGTAACGACATTTCGTATCCGAAGACGTCTGATGTAAACAATGAGATCGAAGATGGAAAAATAGGTAACGAGTGTACATACATATTTCAGGAGTTATTGCTCTTTCTTCAGCACCACATCCAGCCCATTAACCATCCACGAACACATTGCTTAAGTAACCAGTAATGTAGCGGTGTAATATTATTGGCTATGCTAATTTTACACGAACATGTTCCTGGCAACTGGTACATACATATTAATTACTTGACCCCCCCACATACACACACACAGATCAAGCATTGTTATGCGATTAAGAAGTTCTCTCTGCGAACACGAGGTTTCGGACACCGCTTGGCAACATCGCATAACAACCGATGTTGGTTTATTTATGTGCCTCCGTCACTTAGCGATTCGACAATAGTAACCGATAGATTAAGTACCAGACTTGAAAAAATTAAGTGCTACTTTACTATGGTAGTTCCCCAGCCCCAGTGTAGCCGCAACCCAATGAAACAAGTAACAGATAGAATATATATGTTTATCATACAATCATATGTGATTTTGTACCTATGTAACTATAAATATATTTTTCAATAATTTGATGTCAATTTTGATAAATGACAATTTCGATAAATGACAAATTAATGTATGTACAATATTTATCAATAGAACATGATATGATCAATGCTGAGAATTTTACTAGCAATATCAAAAAAAAAAAAATAGGAAAGAATAATTATAACTCCTAAAGGTGTTGTACCGCTTTATATACTTAACATTGTGAAAGTAACTTCCGTTCTTTGTACATTTTGATGAACATCTAACGACGGAGACTGAACGGAATTTTAAACTGCAGTTCAATAAAAAAAACGGTCCTCTGCACGAAACTAGAAAATTACTACTACTACACTACTACTACTACCTACTACTACTACTACTACTACTACTACTACTACCACTACTCTTGCTAGTACTTCTACAAATACTGCTGCTGCTACTACTACTACTAATACTATTTCTACTACTACCACAACTACTACTACTACTAATACTACCGCCGTCACCACCACCACTACTACTAGCTACTACTACTAGTTTTACTACTACTACTTCTACTGCTGCTGCTGCTACTACTACTACTACTACTACTACTACTACCTGTGCTACAGATGCAAAGAATGAAAACAGCGAAAGTGTAATGGTGACCATAACACTGCATTAATCCTAAAAAGAGTGAGAGGGAGAGAGGGGGTGAGAAAGAGAGAGGGTGAGAGATGGAGAGAGAGAAAAAACTAATGAAAGGCGAAGGAAAGCAAAGAAGTGAAAGAAACAGGGAGAGAGGTATAAGAGAGAGAGAGAGAGAGAGAGAGGAGAGAGAGAGAAAGATTGAAGAGGGGGTGAGATGAAGGAAGAGTAATGTGGTGGTGAGTGGGGGGGGAGAGAAAGGGTTTGGGGGACAACAAAGATAAAGCGAGAGTCAATGGAGGAGAAAATACACTCCAAACCAACATCAACACCTCCACCATCACCACCACCACCACCACACTATAATCATCATCAGCATCATCATCATCATCATCATCATCACAATACCTATTCAATCACCATTACCATCAACATCATCATAAACACCATCAGCAATATCAACAACAAAAACCACAAATATTTCCACCACCATCCTCACCATCAGCACTACCGCCGCCTCCACCGTTAACAAAACCACCACCATCATCATCATCATAAACAAGAAGACCACCTTCAGTAATTCAACGATAAATAACACTACAGCCGCCATGTGTAAAAAACCATCACCATCACCATCATCACTATTGTCGCCACCTCCATCCCCATCACTGCCAACAACAACAACGTAAGTAGAAATAGTACCATGACCACCATGACCACCACCAATGACATTACAAACACAAGCACCTCGACACCATTATCACCATCACTACCATCATCATTACCAACATCACTAACAAGCAAACAACAGCAACATCGCAACCATCACAAATACCACCACCACCACCACCGACGTTGCCATTATCACCACCAACACCATCACCAACAACAACAGAACCTTTATCACCACCATCACACCACCAACAAAACACAATACACACCACCATCGCCACCACCACCACCATGTCACAACCACCACCTCCACCACCAACAACAACAACAGTGTTAAGAACACCATCACCTCCGCCCATACTCCAGCTTTAAAAAATAAAAAAACAACCCCTACCCCATCCCCGCCCTTGCCTCCATCCACGCCTCTCCCCCTCCCCTTTCACCCGCACCTCGCACCCCCCACACACACATACCCACCCATACATTCACTCAACCATCACGACCTCCATAGCCTAATCATTCAATCAACGAACATAACTGGCCAACCACCGAATCCTCCACCGCGTTCACCCTTATCCGTTATTTTGCCATAACAACCCCTCCTCCATTTTTTCACATTCACCGTTCCTATCTCTCTATCTCATACTCTCTCCTCCTCCTCCTCCTCCGCCTCCGCCTCCTCCTCATCTCTCGCACCCTCTCTTTCTATTACACTCTCTTTCCTCCGCACCTCCGTTCTCCTCTTTTCGCTCTTCCCCTCCTCGTATTCTTTCCCAATGTGCTTCAGATAAGAAGTTAGCAGTGAAAGATCGATCTGAAGGCACGGCATCATACGTGTGAGTATTTCTCACATTAAACTTGCCTTTTGACGGTCGAGAGTTTCACTTAATGTGTTTTTTTCTTTTCTTTTCTTTTTTTTTCTTTTTGTTTATGCATTTCATATTTTATATTTCTTCTTTTTTTCCTATTTTTATTTTGTTTAGCTTTCTGCCATTGTGTGCATTTGTTAGTGTTGTTGTTGTTGCTACTGTGGTTGTTGCTGTTGTTGTTGTTTTTCTTGGCCTTGTGAATCACAGCGGAGTTAGCGTTGACGATGATTGTGGAGGATACGTGTGACTGCATTGATGGTGGTGAGTATTGGTTGTGGTGGTGGTGGTGGAGGTGAGTATTGGCTGTAGTGGTGATGATGATGATGATGATGAAGGTGATCATCATCATCATCATGATTATGATGATGATAAAGGTGTTTTTTTTTTCAATGATGATAATGGTAATCATGTTGGTAATGATGATGATAATGATGACGATGACGTTGATGATGAAGACGACGGTGATGATGAGTACGATGATGAAGATGATGACGACGGCGATAATGAAGATGCCGTTGATGGTGGTGGTGATGGCGATGATGATGGTAGCAGTGGTAGTCGTGGTAGTGATGATGATGATGATGGTGGTGGTGGTGGTGGTGGTGGATATTGATGATGATGATGATGATGTAGAGGATGATGAAGATCAAGATTATGATGATGACAACGACGACGATGATGGAGGGGGAGGAAGAGGACAATGCCGAAGATGATGCTTATGACGATGATGATGATGGGATGATAATGGTGATGATGATAATGATTACGATGATGATGATGATTACGATGATGATAATGATTACGATGATGATGATGATTACGATGATGGTGCTGGTGAATAGGAAAATTAGGATCACTGTGATGATAATGACGATGAGGATGTTGATGATGATGATGATGATGAGGATGATGACGATGATTACGATGATGACGATGAAGTTGATGTTGCTTAATTTCAGCAGTGAAATTGATGATGAAGTATATGATGATGTCAATGACAATGATCAGTGTGATGATGATGATGATGAGGAGGAGGATGAGGCAGATGAGGATGACAATAGTGGCTGCAATGGTACTATTGATAGGAGAAAACTCTTATGGCGACGATGCTTTGGTGATTACGCTAACGATAATGACGAAAACGTCGATGGTGCTGACAAAGTTGAGGATAACAATGATGATGTTGATGACGATGATGATGAATTTGATGATGATGATGGTGA
This sequence comes from Octopus sinensis, assembly GCF_006345805.1. Classification (NCBI taxonomy): domain Eukaryota; kingdom Metazoa; phylum Mollusca; class Cephalopoda; order Octopoda; family Octopodidae; genus Octopus; species Octopus sinensis. The sequence continues at coordinate 11,859,233 of NC_043013.1, forward strand.
TGATGGTGGTGCTGGTGGTGGTGGTTGTGGTAGTGGTGATGTTGGTAGCGGTGGTGGTGTGGTGGGGGTGCTGATGACTACAATAGTGATGATGATAACGACGACGACGACGATGATAATGTTGATAATGATAAAGGTGACGATGATGATGATTTATGATAATGATGTTGTTGTTGTTGTTGTTGGCGGTGAGGATGACGACGATGATGCTGGAGCTGAAGATGATGATGATGATGATGCTGATATGCTGATGATATTTTATGATGATGATACTGATGATGATGATGATGATGATGATTGAAGCTGACGATGATGATCATCATCATCACGACGACGATGATGCTGTTGTTGATGATGTTGTTGCTGCTACTGCTGCTGCTGCTGCTGATGATGATGATGATAATGATGGTGACGGCGATCACAACGATGACGACAACGATATGACGTCGTCGATTATTACGACGGTGACGATGATGCTATTGATATTAATACTGCTTCTCTTCATTTATATATTTATTTACATATTTATTTTATTTATTTATTCTTATTATACTCCTCTGATAATATTACGTCTTTTCAAAATTTCTGTTTTTTTTTTTCTTCTTTTATTTTCTATTCTAAGATTCTTATCATTGCAGTGTGAGATAAGGAACCTATCAGACAAGTGGGCGGACCTTAGATTGTATTGTATTTATATAGTTTTATTTTTAAATCCCCACCCAAAGTAGCTAACCCTCCCCTCTACCCTATTTTATATCTCACACACAAATACACACACACAAACACACACACACGCACATACACACACACACACAAATATATAGAAATATTCAGACATACATACGTGCACCAACAGAAATAAGCTTGCATTCATTCCTTACAAATATATCTCCCAATCAAGTTATCTTTTCCTTTGTGTTTACACACACACACACACACACACACACGCGCGCGCGCAGGCACACACGCACACACACACACACGTACGCATTCACGCTTACACGTGTGTATGTAAGTATATGAGTGTGCACGCATGCGATCGTGCACATATGTGTATGTATATGTGCGTTTATACATAGACATATATGTAAACAGAATTTCATCATATGCGTGTATATATATATATATGTGTGTGTGTGTATGTATGTATGTATGTATATATATATTATATATATATATATATATATATATATATGTATATATATGTATATATATATATGCATACATACATATATATATATACAGATGCATATATATATATATGCATCCATACATGCGTTCATATATATATATGCATACACTAACAATCGCAAAACACACACACACACATATATATTATATATATTACAAGTATAAATATAAATATACATAAAAATTATAAAGAATCTACTATTTTCTATATTTTCCCTTTAACCCTCAACACTTTAATTTGTTTGATAATATTTTCGTCGTTCTATTTACTATTGTTTCATCAACTTGTATTCCTATTTAGCTTACTTATTATCAATCTTCCTTTGTTCTTTAAGACAGAAGAGTTTATATCACTGAACTATATCAATAAATAAATATCCCCTTTTGTATTGTATTGTTAGATATTGTCTTACTAATGTAAAATAATACGTTTTTGTCGTCCTTTATGCTTGCATACCAATTTTTATACAATATCAGTTTGCCATAGTGGAGCAAAGTTTAACTATGTCGCTCGAGATTTTATTTTACATTGACATGTTGTTAGATCTTTTCCTTGTTGTTGTTGATGTTGTGGTTGTCATTGTTGTTGCTGTTGTTGTTGTTGCTATCGGTGGCAGTAATGGTGGCGGTGTTGCTGTTAGTGTAGGTGGTGGTGGTTTAGGTGGTTTTTGTGCTGCGACTACTACAAGTTGGAGGTGGTGTATTTGTATTGTATTTCATTTTCTCTTTTCTACGTCAATCCCCAAACCATACCCAATCCATTGGGTCTGAGATCAGAAATGCTTCCAATGGTAACATGGCGCTTTTTAGTTTCCAGACATATCATGCATATAGAACCATATATATTAACTGATATACACCTCCTTCCTTTGTAACAGGGGATTGAAAGTTGGCTAATATTTCTAGCAGAAGTAATTATCTCAGATGTCCGTATCATGTACCTCATGTAATAGGAGTGGCTGTGTAGTAAGTAACTTGCTTACCAACTACATTGTTCCGGGTTCAGTCCCACTGCCTGGCACCTTGGGCAAGTGTTTTCTGCTATAGCCTCGGGCCGACCAAAGCCTTATGAGTGGATATGGTAGACGGAAACTGAAAGAATCCCGACACATATCTCTCGTACTCTCCTGTCTTTGAAAGAACTTTTCTTCACCCATTTCCTTTCGGTCATTCAAAATGTGACCGCGTGTGTACCGTTGGCGATTTTTTCCTCCGTGTTCCCTTCTCTGAATCTTTCGTTTTCCTATGTTTCTGACGAAACCCTCCTTCTTCCCTTCCTTCCTGAGCGTCCAATAATACTATATTTGTTCCACATCCTCGCGTTGTTGTGTTTTCTCTTTGTGTTTTCATCTTTGGATTAACTATATATACATATATATGTATGTGTGTGTATATGTTTGTGTGTCTGTGTTTGTCTCCCAACATCGCTTGACAACCGATGCTGGTGTGTTTACGTCCGCGTAACTTAGCGGTTCGGCAAAAGACACTGATAGAATAAGTACTAGGCTTACAAAGAATAAGCCCTGGGTCGATTTCCAAGTAAAAAGAGTATTATACTGAACTATATGACTCGTATACTTCAGTATAGTTCAGTATATCGATCTGGTTTGGCGAACCACTAGGATATTTTATCGATCTCGCTTGGTGGACGGCTAAGCATTATAAACTACTACATTACTCTAATATTATTCTAACATATATAAATAACTTGCAGTTATATTTTTGTTACTTTTCTTAGATATATTGCCCATTATCATCACCTTTGATTCTTAATAAAATGTTTTGTAAAATATATCGGAATAAAATGATGTAGAAATGCAACACATAATTGTACTTTCTTATTTCGCTAATAACAGTCTGCGACTATTCCGAGTAGCACAGCAAACATATATATATATATATATACAAAAACGTGAAATATATACAAAAATGCGCACAATATTAAGGGAATTCTATTAAAACTATATTACTCTTAGTTACTGAATTGTCAGAAGTCTTCGATTTTAAGGGCAGGAACGCGTGCACAAAAGAAATGTACTTCATGTTAAGAAACTTTTGTGTAGCATGTATCTGTTCATAGATTGCTTTGAAAATTTGTTCTGCTGACTGCAATGTGTAAATAGCGAGTCCTTTGAGGTGGAAAATACGTCCGAATCGCAACCCCAAATCGACATCATTTAAGCTTAAGTCATTTATCATTCTTAGGTTGAAAGTCACTGCCTTTGTTTTTATTAAATTTGAAAATATTGAAAACTTTATTAAAATAAATTTGTCATTATCAAACTGGCGTTTGGAAGATAAATTAACATGAAATTTTAAAGGAGGGTTTTAATCAAATCAGATTAAGGCAAGACGTGTGTATCAGAGAACCGGAGGCGGTCCCAAACAGTTCAAACTACAAAAAAGGTTAAGTAAATAAACTGTTAAAAATAATTTCGCTACGATACTAATCCAGAGTCAACAATCGTTTAATGAACCAAGGAAATTCGGTTTATATATTCTATTATTCACACAGAATTTAGCGAAATTTCCATACAAATTTTCCCTGCAAAAATTTTCCATACAAAAATGCCAAACAAAGCTGTGACTGAAATTATAGCAGAATATTTATTCATTTATTAAAATTTCATGCATTTTTATACAATTAGGTCACTTTGAAAATTTCACAAGAAAATTTTTGTTTTCAGAATTTTTTGATAGAAGCACTTCAATAGATATTTTTCCACAAAAATTTGTATTGTTCTTTACCCATTTATTTGTGTCCACCTGTGGAAACTTTAATCTGTTGTTCAACCTGTCAGTACAAAATGATTAACCGCAATTGTGGGTCAAATATCCTTTAATTCCGCTCTTGAATGTAGGGGATGAGGAAGTCGCACATATTTATATTTCTGTTTCCTTCACAACGTTATGATACACTTGCTCAAGGTGTCTTAAAGTTGGACTGAACCCAAGACCATGAAGTTGGGATGCCAGCTTCTTACCATAGAGCCACACCTATACTCATATGTACGAAATATTAAGATAAACCCTAAATTTTATAAAAATTCCCTCTAGGCTGTTTAGAGCCCTGCGACAGATGTTCCAAATGCATATAGATGTGCACCCAGAATGGATCCTTGGGGAACACTTTCCATACAGAAGCACTTCAATACACACACAGTCACACACGCACACACACTTCCGAATATACTTATTAACATAGGCGCAGGAGTGGGGGGTGGTAAGAAGGGTGCTTCCCAACCAAATAGTTCCGGGTTCAGTCCCACTGCGTGGCACCTTGGGCAAGTGTCTTCTACTATAGCCGCGGACCGACCAAATCCTTCCGAGTAGACTTGGTAGAGAGAAAAACTGAAAGCCCGTCGTTTATATATATATGTGTGTGTGTGTGTGTGTGTGTGTGTTGTGTGTGTGTGTGGTGTGTGCGTGTGTGTGTGGTGTGTGTGTTGTGTGTGTGTGTAATATAATATAGATAGTATGTATATATACATGCATATATGGATACAGGACAAAATAAATCGTTGAACACTATGAGAAACGAGACATACATGAAGATATTCCCCTTCTTCAGTTGTCCCTGTTTCATCTACTCCACGTTTCGGGAGTTATATTATTATATATATATTATATATATATATATATTATATATATATATTATTCTATATACATTACATACATACTATATACATACATACATACATTACATACCTACATACATACATCCATACATATATATATATATATGTAGGTCCCGGGTTGAGTCGGGGTTAACCACAGTAAATAAGATTACTCAATATTCATGCAGAGTAAATTCTATAAAATAACTATAATTATTATAATATATATAGTATATATATATATATATATAATATATATATATATTATATATATATATATATATATTAATAGAGGTCATAAAAGTTGCGGTGGGTACAGACCAGCAAAAGTTATTGCTAGAAACAAGAGTGAAAATAACTCAAAAGCCATTAAGCGCTAGTATTTAAAGACTGACAAATGGAGGTACGTCTCCTGCTTACATAGCCGGACCGACGATTTCGGATTTTGATGCATAGCATCTGAATCCTCGTCAGGGACTCTTAGCGCCTAGGGTTAAACTCTATCTCTGTCAACCGTTCAAAGCCTTTGCCGATTTTCAAAGCGGTAAATGTGTAAACAACAAATTAAATGGCTAAGTTATTTTATCGATCCTGTTTGGCGAAACGCTAAGGTGTATTATCAATCTCCTTTGGAGAACCGCTAAGTTATTTTATCGATCTCCTTTGACGAACCGCTATGATATTTTATTGATCTCATTTAGGGAACCGCTAATTCATTTTATCGAACCGCTCCGTCATTTTATCGAACTACTTTGGCGAACCGCTAATTTAGTTTATCGATCTCTTTTGGCGAAGCGCTAATTTATTTTATCAATTTCACTTGGCGAACCGCTAAGTTATTCTAACGATATCCTATTGCGAGCCGCTAGGTAATTTTATCGATCACGCTTGGTGAACCGCTAAATTATTTTATCGATATCCTTTGACGAAAGGCTAAGTTATTTTATCGATCTTATTTAGCGAGCAGCTAAGTAATTTTATTGACTACGTTTGGTGAACCGCTATGTTACTTTATCCTTTGGCGAACCGCTAAGTTATTTTATCGATCACGTTTGGCGAACTGCCATGTTACTTTATCGATTACGTCCGGCGAACCACTAGGTTATTTTATCGATCATGTTTGGCGAATCGCTAATGTATTTTGTCGTCATCCTCTGGCGAACCGCTAAGTTATTCTATCGATCTATTTTGGCGAGCCGCTAGTTTATTTTATTGATAACCTTTGGCGAACCGCTAATGTTATTTTATCGATCTGGTTTGGCGAACCACTAGGATATTTTATCGATCTCGCTTGGTGGACGGCTAAGTTATTTTATCGATCTCATTTAGCGATCCGCTAGATTATTGTCCGATATCCTTTGGCGAACCGCTACGTTATTTTGTCGATCACCTTTCGCGAATCGCTAGATTATGTTACCGCTAGATTATGTGTCCTTTGCGAACCGCTAAGTTATTTTATCGATTTCCTTGGGTGAACCGCTATGTGTGTCTATGTTTAGTTAGTGTATGTGTGTGTGTGTGGGGGGGAAGTGCCTTTAATATTTGTATCTCCTGTTTATACACGTTCGTGTAATTTGTTTTTCTTTATTGGAGAGACGTTAAGAAGAAAAGAGCTCATCGATTCTCTACCAGCACGCTGAGCAGGAACACGGGGGCTCACTCAACAACATAGTAAGTTAAAATCTTGTCCACTCATAGAACAGACACAACAATTAGGTAAATTACGGAAGGTACATACATAATATGAGATAAACTTAGCCTGAATAGGAAACTGGAATGGAACACTAGCACACATCCCCAACACTCAACACACCACAGGATATGACAGAATAAGATCCCCATAAACTGGTAACAATATAAACAAAAAAAAACATAATAAAATAATAAAATACACAGATAAATAAACAAATGGAAGTAAATAACTATATAAATTTTAAAAAATTAACAAAATACAAACAATAATAATAATAATAATAATAATAATATAATAATAATAATGATAATAATAATAATAATAATAATAATAATAATAATAATAATAATAATAAGAAGAAGAAGAAGAAGAAGAAGAAGAAGTAGGTATAAACACATGAACAAAATAAAAATAAACAAATTACACGAACGTGTATACACATGAGATACAAATATTACAGGCATCCCCACCCAACACACACACACACTAACTAAACATAGAGACACATAGCGGCAAACGCATGCGCAGATGAAGGCACATACATTAGGAATACAAAATACAAAATGGCTGACCGTTAGTAAGGAGAGGCACACATGTAAGAAAGAAGAAAGCAAAGGACCACTGATGCGGTCACAGGAGTGTGACGAAAGAACTCTGGCCGAAATAAGATTCAGATTAATGTAAAATATAAATAACGCATCGAGAGTTACACAAATACTAGAACTGGGTGCCACTGCATAGTGCCAAGGACTCCCAATTTGCCATCAAGATGTAGGACAAATTACTGTGATAGATAGACTTCAGAGGTCCACAGCTTTTCAATATCCTCCCGAAGGACCTGAGAGACCTGCATGTGTGGGGGAGGGGGTGCAGATGTTTTTAAAATAAAACTGGATCTCTTCCTGTCAGGTATCCCAGATGAACCAACTTCACGGCAGGAGGTGCGGATGAGGGCAGCTGCATCAAACTCTCTCATGCACCCAATGTCAATTGCTAAAAAGCATTCGTAAAGTAAAATCATGTAGCAACACCGAATGGCGGTACCCAGCATGGCCACAGCTCGTGTGCTGAAGCTAGATAAAATGAAATAAAATGAAATGAAAATGAAACGCTGAAGCAAATTAACACCAAATATATAGTGCGTGTGTTTTTATTGGCTAAACTGGCAAAATGACCATTCCTAAATACCAAAACATATGTGTATATATATATATATATATATATATATATATATATATATGTATACACATAGACACACAAATATATACATGTTTTTGCATTTCATCTATTCAGTATACTTTATATATTGATCTGTCTAATTTGCTTTGCTTATCACCCCACATATATTTATATACTTATATATATATATATATATATAATATATATATATAATATTAATATATATTATATATATATAGTTTAATTTATTTATTTATATATGTATGTAGGTATGTATATGAATGTATATGTATATATGATATATGTATAAATATATATATATATAATATATATACATAATAAATTTATATATATAGCCACATATACATATATGATGGTCATACGTATATACATAGACACACATAACATACATAGAGAGATATTCATATAGACACATATGTCTATAAACGCGTGTATAGTAGTGGCCAAAAGTTATACACATATATCTATATATTTTTAATAAATCATACACGTGTAATCTCGAAAATTTTTGCTGATTAATAAAGGAAATCACGTCTTTTTTTATTGATATCTGCTTTTTATTTTTAGTCTATTTATTTCCTTTTTGTTTTGTTTTTCAAATGTCTCTTTCACACACTAACTGATATACACACGGTAAGATAAAAACTCTAATATGTACAATTATACACTTTTATAAATATTAATATAAATACTTCCATACATTAAGCATAAATGATTATCAATTTCCGTTTATGAACACATTATATGGAATACTTAATTATTGTGATTAAGTTGTAATTTTGTTTCTTTTAATATATATAAATCATTTTTCAATATACAAATTCATTAATCACTAGAAAAAAAAATATATCTTTGTATAATGATTTGCTATAACATTAATCATAATATTACTGATATCATGGCATTATATTTATCGTACTATAATATTAGTAGAAAGATAACTTATACCATGCTATTATATTTGTTTTTGTTTAATATAAGAGAGAAAAATACAAAATTCTATGAGTGAATGAACAAAAAATATTGAAGTTTTCATTGAAAATTATATGTATATGACATAGTACTTAACAAATATTTTCACATACACGCCATATGTATGCTCACCCAAACACGTACATAGGCTCCCCCCTCACACATACACAAACATACATACTGGGTGTGTTGAATAAGATACCAAAATTTTAAAAACATTACATCAAACCATCGGCACCTCGTGTGGATATATCGTTAGATGACGTTCCTTCATTATCTAATAGAGTCTTTCTGTCTCTTCATTAAAGGAACAAGGTTTGGAATTAAATGAGAGGAGTAGGTCATTTACGTTGGTCCCAGTGCTCAATTGGCACCTATTTTATTAACCTCAAAATCTATAATCTTATAACAACCTCATCATGCAATGCCCGTTAAGCAGACCATCATTACCTGCTAGAGTGAATGTAATAATAAATAAAAATGCGCCCTTTTAAAACCTACCCAGGATCATGGGCCCGGTTTCCCGGTTTCAATGGTGTATATGTTCCCCAGCTGGACGAGACGGCAATCCATCGCAGCGTTACTCATTTTTGCCAGCTGAGTGGACTGGGGCAACGTGAAATGAAGTGTTTTGCTCAAGAACACAACGCGTCGCCCGGTCCAGGAATCGAAATCACAATCATACGATCATGATGCTGACACCCTAACCACTAAGCCACGCGCCTCCACATAGTGTGAATGTGAATGCTTATTTAATGCTTTTGGTGATTTGTCACAAGTTGAATAACGAACATTTTAGACAGCATTAATGTGTACACTCGTCATAACACTTTTACGGGTAATTCTCATCATTTTGACGACAAACACCTTTTCCTGCTAATTAGATACCTCATGTTTTTAGCTGTCAGTTGTGCAACGAAATTTACATGACGATATTTACATGACGATATGTATAACCACTGACGATATGCCATAAAAAATTTACATGACGATATGCCATAAAAAATCTCAAGCACATACATTCGGACAGCTTTTGAAATGAATTCATTGGACGATAAGTAAAGATAATTTATACGGTTTTTTGCTAGATTGTTAATGTTTTAATTTTTATTTACCTGACGATTTCAGAGATTTATTTCTTTTAATTATGTTTTGAAATACAAGGTTTCACCGCAAAATTGACATAATTTGAAATGTGAATATCATAGACAAATTGTCCGAGGCAAACGAGGCTTCATGTTGGGCAATAAAAGATTTATTTATCAAAATTCGAACAAGCGATTCAGAGTGATGAAAATTTTATAACCGATTTAACAAATATTTAATATGCGCACCGCCTGTGACACGACACATGTCGGTAGTCAAGCTCCTGCCAAACACGTTGTAGCATGTCTTCTGTAACATTGTACAGCACCTCAGTGATTTTTTGCTGAGTTCCTCTAAGCTTGTAGGAACAGGTGAGATGTAGACCAGTCCTTACACATAGCTCCATAGAATAAGATCACAAGGAGTCAAGTCAGTTGAATATAGTGACCATTTGAACAACGAATTATCATTATTACTGGCATGCCTGATCCCAATGTAATTCGTTTTTACATGTTGTTAAAAGTTGAGATCATTTGAGCGAGAATTTTCTATGTTATTAGACTACGAAATGCAGTCAATTTTGGGGGGATGGTGGTCATCCTGTATTGTACCTTTTACCGTTTACATATTTCAGACATTAGACTACAGTTACGCAAGGGCACTGCCGTGAAGGATTTTACTCGAGTAAATTGATCCTAGTATTTATGTTTCTTTAAGCCTGATAGTTATTCTCATGGCCGAGCCGCTAAGTTTCGGAGACGTAAGTAAAACAATACTGGTTGTTATGCAGCGATGCATAACTAATACAGTCGCACAAACACACGCACACTAATAGAAAGCGCTTACACACTAGGAAAAAACCCCTCTATATTCGAACAAACAAAGTCTTTGGCCTTATTTGAGAATATTTACTTCATAATAAAGAGTACAAATAAGTACAAAGTATAGATAAAGTATTGAACAGTTATTGCAGATGAGTAAATTTTTTAAAGCTGTTTCTAGAATAACTTTAGCAAGTGGATCATGTTAATTTGAAACGAATTCACGTAATCCAAGTATCCGATAGTCGGGGAGAACAGATCAGAAACGGCTGTGAGAGACTTTACTCATCTAAAATACCAATTCTATGCTTTATATAATATCTATAACTTCTTTGTACTTTTTAGTATAAAGCAAATTTTAAATATCCTCAAGTAACACCAAATGTTTTACTCGTCCATATTCCATTTTTGATCAATGTATAACCACTGAATCAAGTACCACTTCTAGTCACCATGGATAGGCAATTTCAACAGTTCATTCCTATTTGCACTTGAAGCCGGAGTTTTAATGATAAACCAACCTAGGCACTCACTGTAAACCCCACTTAATATACGTCAATAGAGGTACAATACTTACATTTCTTCTATATATGTATATATAAACATCAGAGTTCTATAGAAAAGTCTCTTATATTTAATGCAGGGCTTGTGAAGTTAAATAAGTGGTAATGGTGGTTTCATATAGATAATGATTTATCATTCTTTACTTAATTCAACAGAATCGTTGCTGTTTGCTGTTGAGATGTTTATCACTATGCCATTGCAATCACCTGAAAATACACAAATATATACATTAGGATATGTATTAACAATATATATATATATATATATATATATGTGTGTGTGTGTGTGTGTGTGTTTATAAATATGTGTATATATATATGTATATATATATATATTATATATATATTATATATATATATATAATATATATATATATATATATATATTAATTATTTGAGGGAACTTACAGGGAAAAATCAATTTAGAGATACTAAATCAAATTTCACAAAATATAATATAATATATATATTCATACATACATACATACATACATACATACATACATACATACATAATACATACACACATATATATATATATATATATATATATATATATATATATATATAATCGGAAGCTTTATGAAAATAAACAAACGACGAAGGCAGGTGGAATACAAACAAACAATTGTTTTAGTATGGCGCTCAGGAATATAAATAAAACAAGTCTTTTACGTTTCGAGCCTACGCTCTTTAACAGAA
>NC_043013.1:11876077-11883577 GCF_006345805.1 Octopus sinensis
GAGTTCTGTCGGAGAAAGAAAGACCTAAAAAAAAACTACTTACGTCTCTGTTTGCTTATCGTTTCATTAACATTTTCATATAAATTTTTGTCGGGTAAGTTAACACCACGTGAGTCGGATAATTTTTCCTGTTGATGTTATTAATTTAAGGTCAACTCAGATAAAATATTGACTATGATATACGCAAGTAGTAGTTTGACTAATCCATCAATATTCCAGTGAGATACATCCACTCAGTATTTTCTGCACAACTATAAAGTATATTTCTCTAATTAAGACTTTATGTCGATATTTCAATGGGGAATTTTCCGTTTTTTCTAGCATGTTAGGATCCACATGGCTTATCCTGTTAGGTTCATATATATATATATATATATATATATATATATATATATATATATATATTGTGTGTGTGTGTGTGGGTGTGTGTGTATGTAGTATGTATGTATCTATGTATGTATGTATGTATGTATGTATATTAATAGTAATGTTATGACAACAAAGGAATGAATGAAAGACCTCGATATTATGTAAATAGAAGAATTTATATGTAATATGATATGTGACAATTATTCGGTTGTCATAATAGAACTCCGAGTTTCGGATGTCGGGGCGGAAATCTGCCCCGGCATCTCTTCACTTATCAAGGCAACTGACGAGATGTCGGAGCAGATTTCCGCCCCGATATCCGAAACTCGGAGTTTTATTATGGCAACCAAATGATTGTTTCTGCAGAAACCGGTCCACGTGAGTCCAGATACTTAAATGTATGTTAGTAGATTGTCTTAAGCTGATTTTGCCTTCGTTTGATTTCTGTAGTTATCATCGGTGTATTTTTGGGCGATTTAAAGAGAGTTTTAACTCTTATTTCAAGCTGGTAGACATATTTACTATGTCCTTTGATTAATTTTAATCCCTAGGCTATTTAATGCTATTTTTGGTCTGCTATCGCCTGTGTCATTGATTCTGTTAATATCATTTTTAAAATATTTACATTGGATAATAATAGAATTAATGACACCTTCGTAAATTAATGTTTGAATTATTTTTCTCGTAAATTGTATCGAGATTATTTTACACTGGTGGCTGCTGTGATTTCGGTGCAAAACGATTCAGTTTCGGCACAGACTTCTAAACGATGGGTTGGGAATCTCTAATCATGGTAACGCGTGCTGAAGAAGCTAAGGCTTATTTTGCCAATGCAGAAACCGGTCCACGTGAGACCAGATATTTAAATGTATGTTAGTAGATTGTCTTAACCTGATTTTGCCTTCGTTTGATTTCTGTAGTTATCATCGGTGTATTTTTTGGCGTTTTATTAAGAGTTTTGACTGTTATTTCAAGCACGTAGACATACTTACTATGTCCTTTGATTAATTTTATATATATATACATATATACATTTATGTATATATATATATATATATATATATATATGCATATATATATATATATGCATATATATATATATATATATATATATATATATATATATATATATATATATATATATATATATATATATATCATATATATATATATATATATATACATATATTATATATATATATATATATATATATAATATATATATATCTATATATATATATATATATATTATATATATATATATATGTATATATACATATATTTTATTTAAAGCCGCAGAAAATTCAACAAAACCTGTTACTCTGAGTTTCCCGTTGCCGTTCATCGGACAGTTTTTGCTAGAATAATGTATATATATATGTTTATTTATTGCCCACAAGGAGCTACACATAGAGGTGACAATAAGGACTGACAAAGGGATTAAGTCGATTAAATTGACCCCAGTGCGTAACTGGTATTTAATTTATCGACCCCGAAAGGATGAAAGGCAAAGTCGACCTCGGCGGAATTTGAGCTCAGAACGTAGCGGCAGAGGAAATACCTATTTCTTTACTACCCAAAAGGGGCTAAACACAGAGAGGACAAACAAGGACAAACAGATTAAGTCGATTATATCGACCCCAGTGCGTAACTGGTATTTATTTAATCGACCCCGAAAGGATGGAAGGCAAAGTCGACCTCGGCGTAATTTGAACTTAGAACGTAGAGGCAGACGAAATACCGCTGAGCATTTCGCCCGGTGTGCTAACGATTCTGCCAGACGATTCTGCTAACGATTCTGCCAGACGAAATACGGCTACGCATTTCACCCGGCGTTCTACCAGCTTACCACCTTCTATACGATAATGTTATTTCATTTTCTGACTAATAAATATACTCGCAAGATTTAGGTTCGTTCGGCGCTATAGAAGAAAAGATTTACTTAAGGCGCTACACAGTGAGACCCAACCCAGAACAATGAGGTTGGAAAACAAACTTTTTGCAACACCAGTGACTGAAAGTAACATCCACAGTTCTTAATAGAATTGTCATGCGCCCGTGTTCTCCGCCTGTGATTCAGATATTAAAAATACGCAACTAAATTTTAAGTTCTCTGTTCCAATTATGGTGGTGTCTACCTTTGATTCTTATACTCAGAATTCGATAAAACATATAAAATATATATCTGCTTTTATTGTTGTTGATGTTGTTGTTGTTGTTGTGGTTGTTTCAGTCTCTGTAGCTCGATCGATGTGACCTATGTTCAAAAGAATTCCAATTAGCACAGTTCTGTTTTACTCTCTTAATAATAAAAAAAAAAGCTGCGGAGGTGTCATTTGAGAGAGATTTAGCTGGTGTCTCTGGTTTATAAAACATCTGTAAATATGCTCCCACGTTTGCACCAATATCTATTCGCTAGTATTGTTATTCCTGGTGTTTATCTCCGAGTAAGCCTTTATTGACAAGTTATATCCCCCATTTCATTCCCATGGTGGCAATCTCACCTTTCTAAACCCACTATCGCAAGTACTCATTCTTTTTAATGAAAAAGGGTGTATTCTAGAGGTTACTTGACTGATATTTCTAGCAAAGAGAGCACTCCTTTCTCTGAACCATCCTTGGTGGCGCATATATATGTAACAGTCAAGGCGCCGAGCTGGCAGAAAGTTTAGCGCGCCGGGCGAAATGCTTAGCAGTATTTCGTCTGTCGTTACGTTCTGAGTTCAAATTCCGCCGAGGTCGACTTTGCCTTTCATCCTTTCGGGGTCGATAAATAAAGTTCCAGTTTCGCACTGGGATGAATGTAATCGACTTAATCCCTTCGTCTGTCCTTATTTGTCCCCTCTATATTTAGCTCCTTGTGGACAATAAATAAATATATATGTAACAGTCATATAATAAGGATGATCAGTCGTTTGTACTATCTTACTCTATAAAATGTGTTGCTCTCGACTCGTCAATACAAAAATCTATAATATTGAGCTGGCCAAT
The DNA here is from genome assembly GCF_006345805.1 of Octopus sinensis. Classification (NCBI taxonomy): domain Eukaryota; kingdom Metazoa; phylum Mollusca; class Cephalopoda; order Octopoda; family Octopodidae; genus Octopus; species Octopus sinensis. The sequence goes on from NC_043013.1 coordinate 11,879,438, forward strand.
TTAGAGTTTGTGAGGGTTTTAAAAGAACACAAGAAAGCAAGAAAGGGGTGGATATCTCCACGGTGCAGTGGTCATTAAAATAAAGAACTACACACATTAAAATGCTTCAAACTGGATTGAAGTAGGGAAAATACGTGTGGGTTGATAGAAGCATGGAGGCGGGAAAAATATTTCAGTGCAGTCAGCCGGCAAGTTATGACAAGCAATGTAACGTTTTATCAAACAGGAGGAAAAAATTATTTCCCAAAAAGTACAATAAAAAAAAAAGATACAGTTAGGCCTAATCGATTTGTTTAACCCAATCGTATTACGTCCTCTAGTATTGATTTATTGGTTAGTAGTTTTATCCTCGAGATTTTGTTGTTTTTTTTTTTGTATGATGTATGATATAATATAGTCGACTAAGTTGACCTCGGTGTATACATTTACTGAACCAGATTGTTGTACATTGACTAATTATTTTAACCTCTATGAGATGAAAAGATAAACATGAAACTGGTTCGGATTTGATCTCAAAAGCAGAAGGAACCATGCTGGATACTGTAAAAAAAAACATAAACAAAAGCACATATAAAAAACAAATGGCTTTATTTTCCATCCGCTGCATAAAATCCAACATTACCAAACTGGCCACTAATAAACATTTTTATTCAATTATTTTTATCGACTGTAGATTCATGGGTGGCAAAGCCTACCCAGATGGGATATGAACTCGAAAAATATATGCGGCACCAAAATGGATGCTGCAGAGGCTTTATTGCGGCTATCATCCGTCTGTGGTAATACCCTTGCTTCTCATGAACGATAGAGTATTAAATCAAAAGGTAATGCTTGTTTTCATTGAAGCAAACATGCCAAGAATGGTGGTTGTATTCGTACCCAGGTCAATGAAAAGAAAGATTTTGCACATAAGGAAGAAATCAATACGGGGAAATAAATTGCAAGAAATACGATTAACAGAATGAAGTTTCAGTTCTTGAGCGAAGCTATTTCGATTTCGTTGAAACGTTGGACAAATGCGAGTGAACCGCTACGCTGTAACTTGAGCGCTTTCGACTAAATCACATTTCCAAACTTACTGTCTTAAAATCTTAGGAATACATTGGGAACTACGCACAGTTTTTTCTAGCGGTGTCATATGAAATCGTCACCCATAATTATGACCCTAGTATCGATCTATTGCATTTAAATCTGTTTTAGGGTTAGAGTTAGTTAGGGTTAGGGTTAGGGGTTGGGGGAAGGGTCTATTTTTTTATTCATAAATGTAAATAAACCCAATCTGTTTCTTAAACGAGGGACATATTCATACGGCACAGAATGTTTTTACCTCAATAGACGTCAGTGATTGGTTGAAATTGCAGAAACTGAAGAAAAAAACAATAAATATCTTACAAACTATAGAATTTTCTCAATAGAGCCAAGAGAAAAAGATGTTTTATAAACACATTCTACTAGTATATGAAGTTTAAAATTTTTTAGTTACCTAGAAATTATGTTAAAAACTGCCGTTCAAACCGAAAAGATCCCATTTCTATGATATAGGTTTAATCGGCTAGAAATAACAGCCAAATATTTTCTCTGTTTTAACCATCGTAATGAGGGTCATCTCGTCAAAATTATGATTTAGCAAATTATATTTGCGATCTCTTCCTGTAAGGTGTCCCAGATGAACCAACTTCACGGCAGGAGGTGCAGATGAGGGCAGCTGCATCGAACTCTCTCATGCACCAAATGGCAATTGCTAAAAAGCATTCGTGAAGTAAAATCATGTAACATCACCGAATGGTGGTGCCCCAGGATGGCCACAGCTCGTGAGCTGGAACTAGATAAACTAAAAAAAATAATAAAAATATAAATAAATGTCCTGTGCTAGTACTACGACTTGTACTGATTTTTTCATACACAAAGAAAATCTAACTGCGAAATGAGAAATTGTGTTCGTAAGAAAAATACTTACAGGTTTATATTTTAATTTTTATAACCGACTTTCTTTATTTTAGTTCAACTTAACTCCAAGCTGGTCCTAATTAAATGTTTCGTAATTTATACTTATATTAGTCACTGGACTGCTGACATGAAGGAACACTGTTTTGGATAGATTATTCGAACAAATTGGCCCCGGCTCCCATTGTATGTTTGGCGCGTAATCTACAGCGTAACAGAGATGCCAAAATAATAAATAAATAAATAAATAAATAAACCGACACCAGGTGTCAAGTAGTGGAGAACAAACACGGAAACGAACATTCATAATCAAACACTCACACAAACATGCACACACGTAATGCACACAAACGCTGACACATATATACATTCTGTCTTTTACCTGTAACAGTCATTAGACTGCAGCCTGGCTGGGGCACAGCTTCGAAAGGCCCAGGAGAAAAAGCAGCGCCCTCCAATAAACATTTATTGTATTTCTGTGGGTTTTTTTTCTTTAAGTCGGTTATTTATTGATTTCAGTCGCATATGTCGAACCGCTGCACAAAGTGGACGTAAGCAAACCAATTATGGTGGTCGATGAGGACTAACACAAATGCAAAGATACGTACACACACACACACACACACACCACACACACACACACACACACACACACACACACACGCACACACACATATTCTATATTTGGAGTTCGTAATCAGGTGTTTCTCCATAGTTTTGGAATGCTTAAATATTTGTTCTCTGTACAGACACACAGAATGTCGGTAGAGCGTAGTTAAGTCAGATATAATTGCTCAGTACCGCATTGGTACATAGAGTATATAGTGTACTCGCTAAAGAGTAGAGTACTCGCAATTTAATACCAACGGATGGTCACATGCGAATATATTCCGTTACAGAGTAATACCTGATTTCATGAGATGCAAACACTTGCGTGAGTTATTAGTTATTTGCTTGCATGAATGTATATTAATTATATATTTAATTATCTCTAATCAAGCTTGAATCCTACTTATCAACGCAAGAGTTTTCCCCGAACAAGCTTTTATTGCCAATACATAGAGCAGGCAATGAAATGAATAACAAAATCCTCAAAATTGTGTATTTAGTTATCTATTCAGTCTCTTTGTTTCGTAAAACTTGTCATGCCAAGAAACCACGGATTGAATTCAGACCTAAAAACTTAGAGATTGTCACAAGGACTCAATGTTTGGATAATTTCGAAGACATTTGCATGAAATCAATCAGAGTCCAACGACAGTATTCTGCAATTAAAAGTAATTACTTATCCTCTATTCCATTATGTTCTATTTTACTTATTCATTTCAATCGTTATACCCTGAAGCGTATATACCCTGAAGTGTGTATACATACACACACACATACATACATACATACTTACAGATAGATAGATATATTGATAGATAGATAGACAGACAGATTAATAAATATATGTAGATATAGATATTATATAGAGGGCATTACTAGTCATATATGCTACACGAATCGGTATAATTAGGCGGCGAGCTGGTAGAAACGTTAGCACGCCGGGCGAAATGCTTAGCGGTATTTCGTCTGCGTTACGTTGTGAGTTCAAATTCCGCCGAGGTCGACTTTGCCTTTCATCCTTTCGAGGTCGATAAATTAAGTGCCAGTTACGCACTGGGGTCGATGTAATCGACTTAATACCTATGTCTGTCCTTGTTTGTTCCCTCTGTGTTTAGCCCCTTGTGAGCAATAAAGAAATAGGTATGATGTGTTTATTTATTTTGGTAATTTTGACTTTAAGAGTCCCTCCTAGCGTGTGACATTTATGTATAGTAATGCCCTTTATATAATATAAATAAATATATTTAAGTGAAAAAATTGGTGGATTTTTTCTCGTATGAGATTTTGCACGCTAATTGATAAATTCTTATAAAGGTTTTATCCTATTTTTAAATTATAAATATGGATAAATATATTGAGAGATATGTATGTATGTATGCATCTAACTATCTATCTATCTATCTATCTATCTATCTATCTATCTATCTATCTATCTATCTATCTATCTATCTATCTATCTATCTATCTATCTATCTATCTATCTATGTGGATCAAAAAGAGGCCGAAGAAGGGGCGAATGGCACCGCGAGTGTCGCGTTGCTCTCAAGCAACTCTGCCGTCCTGGGTCGACCTTGAGTGGCTTCAACA
>NC_043013.1:11888577-11896077 GCF_006345805.1 Octopus sinensis
TTATTATTATTATTATTATTATTATTATCATTATGATCAAGAAGGCGTGTTAGCTCAGTAGCATGCCAGGCGAAATATTTAACGGTATTCCATCCGTATTTTTGATCTGTGCACGAGAATATCGGCTCTAAAACTGATTCAAATTTTGAGACCTTGTGCATAAATTAAAACGCAGAAATAATATATTATTTAGTAGTAGTATAGTAGTAGTAGTAGTAGTAGTAGTAGTAGTAGTAGTAGTAGTAGCAGTAGCAGCAGTAGCAGCAGAAGCAGCAGCAGCAGCAGTAGTAGTAGTAGTAGTAGTAGTAGTAGTAGTAGTAGTAGTAGGAAGAGGAGGACGACGGTGAGGAGGAGGTGGAGAAGGAGAGAATGGATCATTGAGCGGTAGCGTATATTAAAAAGGTTTTTTTTGTATACAACTACTAACACAAATCATCAGGAAAATGTATATAATGACGATGATGACCAGGATGATGCTCTTACTTCTGCTGCTGCTGCTGCTGATGATGATGATGACGATGCTGTTGCTGCTGCTGCAAATAATAATAATGAGGAGGGGGAGGAGGAGAAGAAGAAGCATAGGGATCACAATAATATGTTACCAGGAATATTACCACTTCAGTAGCTACTATTATTACTAGACATTAACAACAACTACAAGAACAACAACATCATAATAATAATAGTAATAACAACAACCACAATAACAGCAACAATAATAATAATAATAATAATAAATAACAACACAAACACACAACAACACAACACAACATAATAATAATAATAATAATAATAATAATAATAATAATAATTTAATAATGATAATAACAGCAGCAACAACAACAATAATAATAATGTTCTTTTTCGTTGATATTCTTACTGGTATTGTTAGCCTTGTTGCAATTGTTGGTTTTATTCCTGTTGCTGTTGTTGATGTTGTTGTTCTGGTTAATGTTATTGTTGCTGTTGGTGATGCTGATATCTTAGTAAAATCTCTTTTGATTCTTTTAGAAACAAAAACCAAAAAAAAAATTTACAAAAACAAATTTAAATGAAGAAACGAAAAACATACCAAACAAAAAAACCCATATCATCACTGATCTTAGACTTTCAAAAAGAGATGATTTTTTTCACAATTGTTGATTTAATACTGTTCTTTGCATTGTTGTTGTTATTGTTGTTATTAACAACTTCATCTTTTCCGTCTTTTCTTTTATTTAGCTGTTGCTGCAGTTTTTCCCTGCCATCCCTGATGACGCTGCTAGTGTCGTTGTTATTGTAGTTGAGCTTGCTGTTGCTGTAGCTGTTTTCCTTTTGTTTGCTGCATCCATTCATAATGTTATTACAGTTAGTGTTGTTGTTGTTGTTTTTGGTGTGATTGTGTGTTGAAGTTGCCGGTTTTTTTTATATTTTAATTTTATTTATTTCTATATATTTTCATTAAAATTTTGATCTTGGGTCCTTTGTTGAAGCGAGCATTGATGAAGCATTAGAAGTAGTCAAAGCTTTTTGCTCTTGTTTTTGCTGTTACAAAATCTGGTATGATATAAATGTACATATATACACATATATAAATGCATGCATATATATATATATGTATATATATAATATATATATATAATATATATATAATATATATATATATTATATATAATATATATATATGTGTTAATAAAATAGAATATATGCATATATATACACTATATGTACGTACCTACCTCTACATGTACATATACACGCATATATGTGTACAGGACACCAAAAAGACGTCGAACACATAGAGAGACGAAACACATAGACACAAACCAAGGAACAGAAAGCAAAAAAAAGGGAGAGATACAGGACAATCACAAGACGAAATCCCCTCTTCAGTCGCTAAGATTCATCTACTAAACGTCGAAGGATAAAAGCGAGACGTATACTTCGAAGAAAAATTCCTTCCCGCGAAAAGCAAATCAATTAATTCTGAGATCTTTTCGCAGAGGGGTAAAAAAAGCAAGACGGTAACGGCAGTACAAACATATAAACAGTAAAAAATTATATAAACAGTGGAAAATAAATATTAACAGTGAGAACAGGACAAGGAGAACAAGATAAGAAGGGCTGTTACAGCCAGACGAAAAAAGTATTGCAAACGCTGGATTATCGTGGAAGACAGAGAGGGAAAATTTTGTCGACCAGAAGCCTTACAAGGCGGGCGAGAAAGGACAGGATAGCGGTTACGGCGGAGTATCGTCGCAGATGGATGACGGGAATGGGGGAGGAGGAGCAAGAGGAAGAGAGAGAAGAAGGGGAATGGTGCGAGGAGACCATGAAGAATGGTGAAGGGAGAGAGAGAATGAGAATGAGAGAGAGAGGAAGAGACAAGTTAAGTGAGGGAAAAAAGACGAAAAAGGGAATGGGAGAGAAAGAAAGAAAGATCGAGTCGCGTGAGAGTTAATATCAAGGCTAACTGATAAACAGAACCATCTTACTTAGTAGGGTGCGTGCGTTTAGTCGTATAATATGTTATAAAATAGAATATATGCATATAGATAAACATATATGTACGTACCTACCTCTACATGTACATATACACGCATATATGGTGTACAGGACACCAAAAAGACGTCGAACACATAGAGAGACGAAACACATAGACACAAACCAAGGAACAAGACAAGCAAAAAAAAGGGAGAGATACAGGACAATAAGCAAACGAAAAATTCCCCTTCTTCAGTCGCTAAGATTTCATCTACTAAACGTTTCGAAGGATAAAAGCGAGACGTATACTTCGAAGAAAAATTCCTTCCCGCGATATATATATACAGAGAGAAAGAGAGACAGGGAGAGAAATATACGGCTATACACACTCTAAAATGAACAGATATAGATGATATATATTTTGCAGTTGATGCAGCTTCGATTCAGAATGCTCTTGCTCGTCTTCTGGTCGTATTTCTTGATGGTTACTCATGTAGTACTTGCGTTGCTGTTGTTATCTCTGTTCGTTTTCAATGTTATATTATAGTCTACGTTGTATAATTTTGACACTTTAATCGTAGTGTCAGTTTTGTATGTATAGATATATATATATATATATATATATATATATATATATATATATATATATATATATATACACATATATGTCTGTGTGTGTATGCGTGTCCAAAATTACGTGTGACGACAAAGTCTAGACCTCAATATCGATCGAAAAATGGACTATATTTCCTGATTGATACAGTTATACAGATATGGTAACTTACATGCAGCACTTTAAGTTTCTGTATGAACAATTTTATGATCGTTGCACGTAATTCATTTCTGTAATCGATGTAGCTACATGACTGGACTGGCATAACTGAAGATATACAATAATGTATGTATGTATGTATGTCAATATTTAGTTTATTTCACTGATCTCCAGCTTTATGCTAAAATCCGCTGGGTCGCTAATTTCTAGAACTTTGCAGTTTCTCTTCTCTATCCCAAATGATTATAGCAGGTCCGTTGTAGTTTTACATTTTATTGGGGTCTTCACTAGTATATTCCACCAGTATTCCCTTTTATTATGAGTGGCTATAGCTTCTGCCATATTGTGGTTTCTTAGTTCTTTGTCCTCGGGATTATCCTCCCGACGGATTTAATTATAGAATGCTCTAACTACAACGTCATGTCGCTTCGGCAAATAATACCGTGATAAGCAACTGCATATGATGTGGGTGATATCTTGAGTGTGAACTCCACAAAGTCTGTATATATGTATGTATGTATGTATGTATGTATGTATGTATGTATGCATGTATGTATGTATGTATGTATGTATGTATCTATGTATGTATGTATGTACGTATGTTTAAAGCGAGCTGGCAGAATCGTTTGCAAGTCCGATTAAAACAAGCATAACTATATTTCGTCCGTCTTTACGCCCCAAATTCCATCGAGATCGACTCTGATGTTCATCATTTTGGATTCCAGGAAATACTTATCAGTCAAGTACTAAGTACTCAGGTCGCCTGGTGCCCACCAAACTTCAGGCATTGTGCCCATAATGTAAAGGATATTTTCCCTCTCTCTCTCTCTCTCTCTCTCTCTCTCTATATATATATATATATATATATATAATATATATATATATATTTTACAGCTAATCTTCTAGCTGATGATGTTGATGCTGATGTATATTTGCCGTTGTTGATGCGTTGGAGATGTTAATAGCGTTAATCGTTGAATGACGTTATGAAAGTTGTAAGGTTTATATGTATTAACTGCTTAAATTTACTATAGCAAGCAATTGATCGAAAGGACAGTTAATCTCGCTCATTTAATTTGAAAGTAGATCGAAAAGACAAATGATCAAATATTCGATTGTATTTGCTCAACGGAACCGTTGATTGGGATTTTAATTAATAGGATTGAATTTTTCCACGTGGAAAGTGTAGTTGACAACTATTCGAAAGGAGAGATGACCATAAGAACGGTTGATAGAATTTGTTTTTGCGGGCAGTTTATCGAATTTACTTTAGCATACAGTCGACCGAATGGGCAACAGATCAAAAACACAATGTTTGAAACTCCATGAGCAAACATTTGATCGAATTCGCTCTCTTGCGGACAGTTGATCGATTTTTTCATAAGGACTATTGATAAAATTTGCTATAGTAGATGTTGATCGAATTGAAAGTTAATCGAAATTGCTCACGTAGATAATTGTTCAAGTAGACAATTGACTTAATTGACTCTGGTGGATAGTTGATTGACATTTGGTCGGAATGACAGTTATCCGAGGTTCCTCAAATATAGAGTCGAGACAAAGAACAATCTTTGAATTTGCTCTTGTAGATTTTCGATCGAATAGATAATTGACAAGAAAAATTTAATCAAATTTGCTCCGCCGGACAGTTGCTCAACTGGACAATTGATCAAAACGGACAATTGATTGAATTTGATCGAGTGAACAGTTGATATACAGGACAGTCGATCAAAGAAAATAATTTGTCGTATTTGCTCTGATGGACAGTCGATAAATCTGTCAGTCGATCGAATGGACGTTGAATCGAATTTGCTCGATGGGACAGTCAATCAAATTTGCTCGAATGTAGTTGATAGAATTGACAGTTGATCGATTTTTATTCAGCAAACATACTGATTGAATTTGTTAACTATACAGTTAACTGAATGTGCTCTTCGTCGAAATTTTTCAGGTGAACAGTTGTTCGTATTTGGTTCAAAGGACGTTTGATCAAATTAATTTTTGTAGATCGTTTTGCAGATCGTTTAACTAATTTGATCAAATGAGCAGTTGATTGTATGAACAGTTCAACGAATTTGCTCAAGTGGACTAGTGATCGAAGAACACTTAATCGAATGGAAAGTTGATCAAATGGACAATTGCATGAATTGCTCTGGAAGACTGCTGATGAAAAGGAATGTAAATTCAGTTTGCTCAATTAGGCAGTTAATCGAATGGACAGGTGTTCAAATATTCTGAATTGGATCGAAAGGGCAGTTGACCAAATTAGCTCTGGCCGACATTCAATTGAAAATATAGCACATTCGATCGAATTTCTTCAAATGGACATTTAAACGAAATGAGAATTGATCGGATCTGCTCAGGTGCACAGTTGGGGACCTAATCAGTTGAACGACTGGTTAAAAACTAATTGATTGCGTTTGCTAAAGCGAACAGTTGACCGAAAGGACATTTGGTCAAAATTTGGTCAGGTGGACAGACATCGCATTTGCCCTCGCAGATAGTTGATCGAATGGATAATTGATTGAAAAGGGTTTGATCGAATTTACTCAAGCAGACATTTCATCAAAAGAAGAATTCATCGGATGGGAACTGACCGAATTTGCTTAGATAACAGTTGCTTGAATTTTCGCATCTGGTCAGTTGACTGAAGGTACATTTGTCCAAAAAGACAGTTGTTCGCCTGTTGTAACGCAGTGCTTATCTAAATGGAAGAATTGAGCAATTGATCGAATGGACAAGCCAGTACGGTTGTTTAGATATTATTAAGTGGAAAGGACAATTGATTGATTGGACAGTTGATCAAAACGAAGGTTGATCGAAGTCGTTCATGTTGATAGTTGATATAATAGACAGTTCATCGACAGTGCAATTGAAAGTGTATTTAGAAGAGTTTTCCTTAAGGAGTTGATCATATGGACAACTGATAAAAAGGACAGCTAGTTGAATTTACTTAACTAAATTGCTGATCAATAGGAGAGTTGACTGAATTTGATCAAGTTGATAGTTGCTTGAAAGGATAATTAATTGAAGTTTCTCTAGAGAACAGTGGATCGAATGGACAATGGTCAAATTTCTTCAGTTGGACATATGAGCAAAAGGATATTGCATCGAAAGGACAATTATTTGAAAGGAAACTATATGAATGGAGAATTCTTTGAAAGGGAAGTTGATGGCAATCACTTACTCAGTTGATGGGAAGTACAGTTGATCGAATGTGCAGTTGATTGATGTTACAGTTGATCGAATTTACTTGAGTGGATAGTTGAGAAAATTAACATTTGTTCGACAGGACAGTTGATCAAAAGATTTGATCGCGTCAAAAGAAAAGTTTTTCTAATATGCTTATGTGGATAGTTGATAGAATGCTCTCAATTGGACAACTAATCGAATGGGTAGTTAGTCGACTTTGTTCAATCGGAAAATTGATCGAAGATACTCAGTTGAACAGTTGGCCGAAAGGACAATTGATCGTAAGTAAACTTGATCTAATTAACTCAAGTAGATAATTTATCGAATGGACAAATTTTCACTTGGACCGTTGACTGAATAAACAGTTGATCGAATTACTTGAGTGGATAGTTGAGAAAATTAACATTTGTTCGACAGGACAGTTGATCAAAAGATTTGATCGCGTCAAAAGAAAAGTTTTTCTAATATGCTTATGTGGATAGTTGATAGAATGCTCTCAATTGGACAACTAATCGAATGGGTAGTTAGTCGACTTTGTTCAATCGGAAAATTGATCGAAGATACTCAGTTGAACAGTTGGCCGAAAGGACAATTGATCGTAAGTAAACTTGATCTAATTAACTCAAGTAGATAATTTATCGAATGGACAAATTTTCACTTGGACCGTTGACTGAATAAACAGTTGATCGAATTTATATAGTAAGTAATTGGTCGAATTTCCTCTTGCGGAGAACTGATCAATTTTTTCTTGCGGGAAGGTGATCAAATATACAGTTGATCGAATTTGCCAAAGTGGGCATTTGCTCTAATTTTCTCTAGCGGAGAGTTCATATAATTTACTCTAGCAAAAATCTGATCGAATAGATAAGTGCATGAACAGACACTTGACCTAATTTACTCAAGTGGCCAGATGCTTGATTGGTTATTCCCTCGAATTTGCTTAAGTGAACAATCGATCAAATTTGATCTAATGGACTGTTTATCGAATTTGCTCTACAGGAGTTGGTCGAATTTGCTCTATCAAACCGTTGATTGAATTTGATCAAGTCGACAGCTGATAGAATTTTCTCTTT
>NC_043013.1:11901077-11926077 GCF_006345805.1 Octopus sinensis
TTCTCTTTTCTCGACCTCTGTCTCCATCTCTGTCTTCTTTCTCACCCTGCCTCCTTTTGTTTTTCTTTTGTACATTTACGGTCCGTCATTTGTACTGTTTTACTCTTAGTTTATTGAACTCATTTTCTCCTTCATCTTAAGCAAAGGAAAACAGAGATGCATTCCTTCTCTTCTTCTTCTTCTTCTTCTTCTTCTTCTTCTTCTTCTTCTTCTTCTTCTTCTTCTTCTTCTTCTTCTTCTTCTTCTTCTTCTTCTTCTTACCCACTTGCCTTCCGATTTCGTTCTGTCTGCTCGTTTCACGGCCGTCATTTTATTCCTATCCAATTGTATATCAATGAACTATTAAATTTGTAATGTTATATTTATTCTCTCCGAATCACATCATTGTCACCGTCAATATCATCTTCATCATTATCATCATCCTCATCATCGGGGTCGTTGTCGTCGTCGTTGGCGCCGCCGTCGTCATCGTCGTTGTTGTCATCATCATCGCCGTTCTCATTGTCATCGCCGCCGCCGTTGCCGTCATCAACATCGTCGTCGTCGCCGTTGTCATCATCCTTATCATCATCATCATCATCATCATCATTAGCATCATGGTCGTCGACGATTTCGTAATAATCGTCATTGTCTTCTTTGTTATCATTTTAATCATCATCAGTATTTTCTTCGCCGTTACCGTTTTCAGTGTAGTTATTGTACTACTACTACTACTACTACCACCACCACCGCCATCACTACCACCACCATCACGACGACGACCACCACCACCACCACTAACACCATCACCATCTCCACAACCACCACCAATACCACCAACACCATCTCCACCACCACCACCACTACCACCATCACCATCTCCACCACCACCACCATCACCACCATCACCACCACCACTCTCACCGTCACCACCGCTGCTACTGCTGCCGTTGTTTATGTTTTTGTGCCCTTCAATTTACGACTATTTATTCGTCGCGTAACCTTTTCCGCTAATTGTACTTTAATGTAGCGTTATGGGTAAATGTTCTCCCTGTGGCAAATAGACAAATCATAAAACTTTATTATCATTGTTTGTAAAAGTTATTATCATTATTTTCTTTTATTATCATTACTATTGTTATTTTACATTTTTTTCTTTCTTTGTAGTAAATAAATCAGAAATTGTTGTTCCTCTATCAACTGACTTTGGCGAAAGAATTGGTTAAGTAGAAGATATAGAAACGAGAAGGACAGGCCCACCCCAAATCTTTGTTTTCCCGAATCGCTCGAAAGAGTAGGTGGAGATGGATAGATGAATTCTTCCATTCACGTCCTTTTTTATATTTTTCCAATTGTCAACCTTCTTACAAGTAAAATAGTAGTAGTAGTAGTAGTAGTAGTAGTAGTAGTAGTAGTAGTAGTAGTAGTAGTAGTAGTAGTAGTAGTAGTCCTTTCTAGTATAGGCGCAAGGACTGAATTTTTATTATTTTTTTCGTGGCAGGGTGGAGGGTTAAGTCGATTACATCGACCCCAGTGCGTTACTGGTACTTAATTTATCAACCCCGAAAAGGATGAAAGGCAAAATTAACCTCGGCGGAATTTGAACTCAGAACGTAAAGACGGACGAAATACCGCTAAGCATCTTGCCAGCCGTGCTAACGATACTGCCAACTCACCGTTTCAAGCAATAATAATTAAAATCAACATCAACAACAACAACAACAACAATTATGATGATGATGATGATAATGATGATGATGATGATAAAGGCCCTGATGCAGAACCAGGCAGAGGCTCTCATGGCTTCTGATTTTAACTGATTGGAAGTGTTATCATGTACATTGTTTTGTCTTGGTATAAAAGATGGACTACAGCAAATATTCTGCTCAATACCACAGATTTGCTAGTCAGTTGTTTGACCTTAACCAGTTGAGCATGTCCCTTAGTGACTGACGATATGTGCATCTCTGATCACGAGCAGAAGTAGTGGGGAGCATCATAGCCATGTGGTGAGAGAAATTCGTTGGCGTTTGGATAATCCACCTTTGGAAACAAAGGTGTTATGTTCATCATCCTTAAACAACTTTTATTCAGGGATCTTTTGAGCGGGTTGTGTTACTCGACCAGAAGAAAATTCTAACTGGGCCCCACCTGCAAGGTCATGCACTGTTTACCTTGATATGAGATCACCATGTCGCGCAAATATGGTAGTCATGATGAGTATACTGGGCTTCGTATATTTTACCCCAGTATCACTTTGAGGGCATGCACTGCCCTCTCACTCAATAATAATGATGATAATAATAATAATAATAATAATAATAATAATAATAATAATATAATAATAATAATAATAATAATAATAATAAAAATAATAATAATAATAATAATCCATTCTTTTATTACTCGCAAGGGCTTACATAAAAACAACAAGAAATAATTAAAGTGATAAGCAAATCTGTGGTATCAAGCAGAATATTTGCTATAGTCCATCTTTTCTACCAAAAGACAAAATATGTACAACAGCCCATCTTTTATACCAAATGACAAAAGATGTACAGGATAACACTTCCAATCAGTTAAGATCAAAATCCACTGCCTGGTACTGTATCAGGTAATTATTATGATTATGGTTAAGGCGGCGAACTGGCAGAATCGTTAGCACGACGGGCGAAATTCTTTATTAGCATTTTATCCGTCTCTACGTTCTAAGTTCAAACTTCGCAGAGGTCGACTTTGCCTTTCATCTTTTCGGGGTCGATAAATTAAATACCAGTTACATACTGGGATATATGTAATCGACTACCCCACTCCCTCAAGTTTCAGCTCTTGTGCGTATAATAGAAGGGATCATTGTTGTTGTTGTTGTTGCTGCTGCTGTTGCTGCTGATGTTATTATTGTCACTGTTGTTGTTGTTATTATTGTTGCTGTTGCTTTTGATTTGACTCAGGTTTGCTCTTATTCCAGGCAGGATTTATGTGGGTAGGGGGTTACTACCTGTAAATTCAGGTGTCCAGTAGCTTTCAATACTCTTTCAAGTGCTTAGAACTCTCCTGGTAGTCTTTCCTGTCCCTAAGAGGCAAACATTCTGTACGTGATCTACAAGACATACTATTCAAATCTTCCTTTTCGTGATTCCATTTGGTGCAAGTTTCATTTGTATAGCTTTAATTAAACATTCTATTTTTTCTTTTGCAATTGGTTTGGCTGGGAGTGGCTAGTCAAACTCCTGCTGTTAATAGTCAATGAATGTGGAATGTGTAACATGCCTCACTATTTTAATACTACTAGAATTAGCACAACTGCTGCTACTACTACTACTACTACTACTACTACTACTACTATCACCACTTACTTTTTCTGGCATCTTAAGTCCGTCTTACTGCAATAGCATTGTCTATGGAGTTGATGCCTTCTAGTATACGATGTCCGATAGATAGTATGGCATTGAGGTAATGCTATTGTATGTTCTCTTCTTCATGTCATCAGTGAATCCAATTGAATTGTTGGGGGTCTTAAAATTTGACACCAGCGTCGCCGCAGAATCTTCGAGAAGGAAGTAGTACACAAAGCCGACACCTGATGTTTTTGTTCGCGTTTTACTACCGAAGCCTTTCGCATTGCTATGTATGGCTACAAGGCAGCAATGGATCAAGAGAATCAAGAGAATCAAGAGAATCAAGAGTTTTCCTTCCCTTTGGTGGGTTGTCACCAGTCGAGGCTAACGAATAACCCATATTTGGGATCCTGACGTGTGCTGTAATTTTGGATCGGGGCCAACATGGGAACGATAGTTGCAAAGAGGTGATTCCACACTCCTCAAAACGTTGGGAAATCTCGAAGAATGGTTCCACTACTGCATGTAGCTTAAAGTCATACTCAGGACACACTACTACTACTACTACTACTACTACTATAATGATAATAATAATGATAATAATCACAACAACAACAATAACAACAATAATAATAATAACAATAATAGAAATAGTAGCACTAGTTTTTTTCTATGAGCCACCAACACAGTATATGAGGTTATATATTGCCATGAACTGTCAAATATTCTTCACATCATATCGCTATCTTAAACCACATAGAATCAATTAAACGCTTATACACACGTATTGACACGCACACACACAGAGTTTGTATATAACATAGCAGGCATACACACACATACACACGCAGTTTATACATGACTACACACACACACACGCGCACACACACATGCACACACACACACACACACATATATATATATATATATATATATACAAATTGATACACACATACACATTTGTGTGTGTATGTATGAATATGCATATGCACGACATTCACAGATCCATATTTGCAGACCTACATTCATCAATAAGTACATACAAACACACACACACACACACGCATACATACATACACACACACACACACATACATACATACATACATACATACATACATACATACATACATACATACACACATACATACATACATACATACGCACATACATAGACCGCATATCGGAAAAGATGTACAACTGCAGCAGAGAAGAGAAGAGCGTAGCGGTCGGGTGGTCGTTTGTCATAATGGCTGACTGTTGCTGTTTGTGTCTTATTTTACTCATGTTTAACCATCTGACTCGTAATGGCGGGTTTTAATGGCGACACTAATAGCATAACAAATCAAAAATATAACGTGTGGGGGCGGAGATTCGAGCGAATATACGTTCGCGTCTTTACATCATACGCTTAAGCACATAAATATATGTTTACATGTATATATATATGTATATGCGTGTGTTAGTATATGTATGTATATATATATATATATATATATATATATATATATATATATATATATATATATATATATATATTGACTTGGCAAGATGGGGTATGCCTCGTGTATATATCTGTTCCGTCTTGAGCTATTTCTTGCTGAAGAATCCGAGGGCTTATGGAAGATTGGCTTGATTTAATTTAATCAGGTTAGTATACCATTAAACAGCGGATGAAACGGTATACCGTACAAGAAATTACAGGGTAAATGTTTTTTTAATTTTCTCCTGTTTACGGAATTAATCTTTATTTGCGGTAGAAGCTTTGGCTGTTATTTCTAGTGGGTGAATGGCCTATTATGGCCGTTCCTTAATTGTTAATGTTGAACTTAAAAATGGTCTATGACTATTTAATTTTTTCCCGCTGGGCCGCTGGTGGCAATAAAATTCTACAAAATTTTCCTTGCCACCCTATATTGATTAATTATGAATTTTTTGGTTAATTCCGTAATGGAATCGACGGCTGATATTATTTGCTGCCGATAAATTTGGCGCGAGTGCGACGATTTGAAAATTTTAGGTCAGATATTGACTTGGCAAGATGGGGTATGCCTCGTGTATATATCTGTTCCGTCTTGAGCTATTTCTTGCTGAAGAATCCGAGGGCTTATGGAAGATTGGCTTGATTAATTTAATCAGGTTAGTATACCATTAAACAGCGGATGAAACGGTATACCGTACAAGAAATTACAGGGTAAATGTTTTTTTAATTTTCTCCTGTTTACGGAATTAATCTTTATTTGCGGTAGAAGCTTTGGCTGTTATTTCTAGTGGGTGAATGGCCTATTATGGCCGTTCCTTAATTGTTAATGTTGAACTTAAAAATGGTCTATGACTATTTAATTTTTTCCCGCTGGGCCGCTGGTGGCAATAAAATTCTACAAAATTTTCCTTGCCACCCTATATTGATTAATTATGAATTTTTTGGTTAATTCCGTAATGGAATCGACGGCTGATATTTATTTGCTGCCGATAAATTTGGCGCGAGTGCGACGATTTGAAAATTTTAGGTCAGATATTGACTTGGCAAGATGGGGTATGCCTCGTGTATATATCTGTTCCGTCTTGAGCTATTTCTTGCTGAAGAATCCGAGGGCTTATGGAAGATTGGCTTGATTTAATTTAATCAGGTTAGTATACCATTAAACAGCGGATGAAACGGTATACCGTACAAGAAATTACAGGGTAAATGTTTTTTTAATTTTCTCCTGTTTACGGAATTAATCTTTATTTGCGGTAGAAGCTTTGGCTGTTATTTCTAGTGGGTGAATGGCCTATTATGGCCGTTCCTTAATTGTTAATGTTGAACTTAAAAATGGTCTATGACTATTTAATTTTTTCCCGCTGGGCCGCTGGTGGCAATAAAATTCTACAAAATTTTCCTTGCCACCCTATATTGATTAATTATGAATTTTTTGGTTAATTCCGTAATGGAATCGACGGCTGATATTTATTTGCTGCCGATAAATTTGGCGCGAGTGCGACGATTTGAAAATTTTAGGTCAGATATTGACTTGGCAAGATGGGGTATGCCTCGTGTATATATCTGTTCCGTCTTGAGCTATTTCTTGCTGAAGAATCCGAGGGCTTATGGAAGATTGGCTTGATTTAATTTAATCAGGTTAGTATACCATTAAACAGCGGATGAAACGGTATACCGTACAAGAAATTACAGGGTAAATGTTTTTTTAATTTTCTCCTGTTTACGGAATTAATCTTTATTTGCGGTAGAAGCTTTGGCTGTTATTTCTAGTGGGTGAATGGCCTATTATGGCCGTTCCTTAATTGTTAATGTTGAACTTAAAAATGGTCTATGACTATTTAATTTTTTCCCGCGGGCCGCTGGTGGCAATAAAATTCTACAAAATTTTCCTTGCCACCCTATATTGATTAATTATGAATTTTTTGGTTAATTCCGTAATGGAATCGACGGCTGATATTTATTTGCTGCCGATAAATTTGGCGCGAGTGCGACGATTTGAAAATTTTAGGTCAGATATTGACTTGGCAAGATGGGGTATGCCTCGTGTATATATCTGTTCCGTCTTGAGCTATTTCTTGCTGAAGAATCCGAGGGCTTATGGAAGATTGGCTTGATTTAATTTAATCAGGTTAGTATACCATTAAACAGCGGATGAAACGGTATACCGTACAAGAAATTACAGGGTAAATGTTTTTTTAATTTTCTCCTGTTTACGGAATTAATCTTTATTTGCGGTAGAAGCTTTGGCTGTTATTTCTAGTGGGTGAATGGCCTATTATGGCCGTTCCTTAATTGTTAATGTTGAACTTAAAAATGGTCTATGACTATTTAATTTTTTCCCGCTGGGCCGCTGGTGGCAATAAAATTCTACAAAATTTTCCTTGCCACCCTATATTGATTAATTATGAATTTTTTGGTTAATTCCGTAATGGAATCGACGGCTGATATTTATTTGCTGCCGATAAATTTGGCGCGAGTGCGACGATTTGAAAATTTTAGGTCAGATATTGACTTGGCAAGATGGGGTATGCCTCGTGTATATATCTGTTCCGTCTTGAGCTATTTCTTGCTGAAGAATCCGAGGGCTTATGGAAGATTGGCTTGATTTAATTTAATCAGGTTAGTATACCATTAAACAGCGGATGAAACGGTATACCGTACAAGAAATTACAGGGTAAATGTTTTTTTAATTTTCTCCTGTTTACGGAATTAATCTTTATTTGCGGTAGAAGCTTTGGCTGTTATTTCTAGTGGGTGAATGGCCTATTATGGCCGTTCCTTAATTGTTAATGTTGAACTTAAAAATGGTCTATGACTATTTAATTTTTTCCCGCTGGGCCGCTGGTGGCAATAAAATTCTACAAAATTTTCCTTGCCACCCTATATTGATTAAATATATATATATATATACATATGTATGTATGTTATTCTTTGCTTTATTTATGTGAACTGCGTGTATATATATATATATATATATAAATATGAGTACTTGAGAGTGTACGAGTGGTATTTTTAAATTTCATTCGTTTTGTATGTGTTTGATAAAATATTTGGTCTCGCAACATATGTACTCTTGTGTAATAATTTTCATTTCTACAGCTCCATCTTAATATATATTATTATTTTTCAAATATTTATCGTAAGTAATAAATAATTCCTAATAAGTTCGTTTCGTGCAACTTCGTAAGAAAAATTTTCATAACGCGGACACACGCACGAATGCACATGTTCTTCACAGAAACTTACAAATACATAAATTGATGTAAATAGTCTCACACATACTAAGAGATAACTTTGTACATACGTAACCTCATTGAAACAAACGTACACTTGATTCTGTATAAAACTCACATGACGAAGATGACAAAGACACAATCACCCGCATGCTGTCAAATAAGACTCCGATAAATATGTGCATAGAGTCACACACAAAATGCACACGCATGTAATCACACACATACACACAAACACACAAACACACAGATACCGACACGTTCACAAAAGCGGTTATATATACATATATACATATATATGCATGCAGACACAAACACATGCATTCAACATCATACTAACATATAAGACTAGGAAATCTCTAGTGATCCTAGTGTGACACTGAAATTTCACAAAGTCATGTACTATCATAACGTCAAATATACATACAGATATATAAACACGCACACGTATGTAAGTATATACGCGCGTACACATACATAGACACATACATAAGTCTTTTCTTATGTGACTTTGTTTTTGTTATCTATATTCCTCTGAAGGAGCTTTGTATCTCTGTTAGAAACCCGGTCCTTACTTGATTAAAAATAGAAGAAAACATTCATATATGATACTGTTGTACATGGAGTAAATATGTTTGAAAGTAGTGGTTTCTTTCGTATGTTTTTTCCCAAACAACACTTATTTTAGTGCTGTTGGCAACGCTGGATTGAATGGTACTGTCCAGGTGTCGAAACCATAATGATATCCATGGGGCAGCTGATGATGAACTTATGTTGGATTGTTGGTATGGCTATTTTTGTATATGTGAAATAGTATTATAACACATCCTTTTGATATGTACATAACCACATACATATTTACATATATCTATCTTCTGGAACAAAAGTCGAAACGTAACTGCGATGTAAAAATAAAATATAAACTTTTCTTACTCTGTACCATCGAATTCTTTCTCCTATATTTTTTCTAATTGAAATTGGAGAACCTTGAAGAATTCGGGACGTGTATATCTCACTTTAGAATACTAAAAAGGGAAACATATTGCTATGCTGTTAGCTTAGAGATTCTCAAAAGTTTTCGCACTCAAAGAATTCCCTAGATGGTGAAAAAATTTTCGGAAGCTAACATATATTTGAAATATCATTCTGTTAGCAAAACTTTTGTTAATTTTCTTACCTTAATCCTTTGAAATAATCAACTTCATAAATTGGGTAGCTGAATCCTAATTACTACTTAGTAATTATGTTACATCCTTTGGAGGCAGAGATAAATTTTGTAAATGGAGATATTGCTATCTATTTGATATACCTGTTGATATACCTGTATTTGTATATGATGTTCATAAACTAGCATCTAAATGCTTTGAGTTATTTCTTTTTCATCTTTGTTTAAATTTTACTGAAAATACGTATTCTTTTTGTTTTCTTTTCTGTCACTGTTCGTGTTGCCTGTTGTATCACCATTCGTTCTGATTGCAAGTAGTATGGTTTGAACTCGGGGTGCACTGAACTTGAAACTATACGATTAGGCATCTGACTTTTTGCAGTCCTTCCGGATTAGATAAATAAATTACTAATCCATTACACTGGATTCAAAGTTGTTTTTGACAGGATTTGAACTTGGAGCGAGGAGTGTCCGAGCAAATAAATATTTTCGATTTTCTTCTTAAAGCATGCAATTTTGAAGTGGAGGAGGGTTATCTCACACCATCAAACCCAATACTTCACAAGTACTTCACCTATCTAGAGAGAAGAAAGGCAATGATAGGACTTGAACTCAGAATGGCAAGAATCGGAACAAATTACGCAAATCATCAAGGCTCCTCACCCCAAGCCAGAACGAATAATGCAAGACATTGTATCTGGCCAATTCTTCACTAGTAAGTTAGTTAACTGAAAGCGCCTGCTTTTGAACACAGAATGTTTTGGTATTAGCATGACCTCTCGATTTCAAAATAGAAAAGAAACAAATGCTTCTTTGGTCCTAATTGATATATTTAATCAAGATAACACTTTCCCTCATTATTGATAACATAATCTCATCTATTAGGCAAATTGTTGATCTCTCGAGCGTAAAATGCTTCAGGTTTCGAAACAAGAGACTCTCAATATTATTTTTAATATCTTCACAATTAATAAACAATTTCCCTCTCTAAGTAATGTTGCAACGATCTGAAAAATTGATAGTTAGATGGAGCAAGATCAGGAAATTAAGGGGGATAAGGCAAAAGTTGCATATTTAGTGCCATAATCTTCTCCCGAGTGATTTGGACAAAATGTAATATTGCCTTGACATGTAAGAGCAACAACAGCCTTTACGACTGACCAATGAAGAGCGATTTTTCGGCAAATTTTTGTTTAGGACAATACTTCGTTTTGATTTAATAATTCATGATAGACAATACCCTATAAAGGGCATAACTTTTTTCATGTATAGTCCTGGTTTTGAGAAGAATTCCCTTTTTCCCCATTGGGTGCCAAACATTGTCGTTTAGTTGGGTATCAATACAGAGTACCCACTTTAGATCACTTGTTATGATTCTACACAGGAAAGACGAGCAGAGGGTAACTTTTTCAGCTAAGATGCAGTCAGGTAAAGAAGTAAACTGCTGACAAAATTCTGACACTTTTCCTATTTCAGGAAGGTGTTTTATCATCGAAGTCTAACTTAAATGGAACGATTTTTTTTTATCGTCCAGTAGTTTGCCTTGGTTTTTCCTCAACAATAGATTTCAGAATGCCAATATTGACAGAAATGTGTCGTCCAGACAGATGGGGATCTTCGAGAGAAACGTTTCCCGGCCTAAACTAACCCAACTGACGCTGGAATTTCTTGAAACTTAAAACTTCATTTCCATAAATGAAACGAATATATTTCTTGCCGCTTCCATTGTCAATGAGACCCTTTTGAATTCATACATCATGCAATATCTGATAAGGGTTTGATATAAATTAATTTTAAAAGGGTAAAACCGATATAAATTTAGCTACTATGGTATAATGTAATCTACATGGAAAAAAACCCATTAAAATGTAAAAATACATGTTTATTATACCGTAATTATAGAAATGTTCCCTCAAATTGATCGTATCAAAAATACTTTACAAACTAATAATCGGAATCACGAAAGCTGATTGTTAGAGTGAACTTATATATATATTTTTCTTTACTACCCACAAGGGGCTAAACACAGAGAGGACAAACAAGGACAGACAAAGGGATCAAGTCGATTATATCGACCCAGTGCGTAACTGGTACTTATTAAGTCGACCCCGAAAGGATGAAAGGCAAAGTCGAGCTCGGCGGAATTTGGACTCAGAACGTAGCGGCCGACGAAATACGGCTAAGCATTTCGCCCGGCGTGCTATGGTTTCTGCCATCTCGCCGCCTTAAGTGAACTTATATATAGAGTCTCTGTCAAATTTTCGTTTTGTGTTATGGAATACACTAACAATAATTCATTCCCGTGCATATATGGACATGAAAATATCGGTAACTCATTTAAAATTCTTGCACTTTTGGTAGTAGTCTTCGTTTATATGGCAATCCAACGTTTGATCAGATCCATTTGCTGGACTGTTTCCATGTCTTGTTTTCAATGACTTGTTTGTTTAAACTTTCTAACCCCAGTTCTACTCCACAGTAAACGAAATATTGTCTGGTGAACTCGAGAATTAAAATACTTGTCGAGAGAAAAATAAACAATCTTTGACTTCCTTCATTTTTACTTTTATTTATATATTCTTTCCACATGATGCCACGATTTTTTTCTTTTCCTGAACAGCTCTCATTTCTTCACACACACACACACACACACACACACACACAGACACATACCTATACACACGCACGCACATACACACATACACACACACACATGGTTTCATACATACACATATTCTCATTTATACAGAAGTTTTACGACCATCCAAATCTGGCCAGCGAACCGACGTGCTGTAAGAATTCGGAAGACGTAAAACTGTGCGGAAATCCATCGTGTATGTACAACCCCCATGTACACACACATTTGCACTTACTTCCACTCGAACGTAGTCACACACACAAAACCACATGTATAAAAAGAGAGAGCGCGGTAGAAGTGTGTGTGTTTGTGTTTGTGTGCGCGCGCGCGTAACCGACTGTGTGTATTCGTGTCTTTCAGATTTTCTCCACACTCCAGCAACCAATGTCGGTTTGTTGACGTCCCCTCATATGAGCTCTTCACAGACAGAATAACTACCAGAATTGATAGTGTGCTCCACCATGGCTGCGTGCTAGTAAATGAAACCTCCTATAAAAGTATGTTGAAGCACACACACATACACTCAAACACAAGCAGATAGATAGATAGATAGATAGATAGATAGATAGATAGATAGATAGATAGATAGGCGTAGGCATGGCTTTGCAGTAAGAAGATTGCTTTCCAACCACATGGTTTTCTTTTCGATCCCACTGCATGGTGAGTTCGGCATTGATTGGTTGAAATTGCCGAAATACAAAAAATTTTAAAACAAATAGCTTACAAACTACAGAATTTTCTCAATAACGCCAAGAGAAAAAGGTGTTTTATGTGACATATTCTACCAGTATACCAAGTTTAAAAGTGTTTAGTTACAAAAAAATATTAAAAAAATCTGCTGGTCAAAGTGAAAAGATCCAATTTATTATTATTCGGAGTATTATTTTTTTAAATGTTAAAATGATTTTTTATTGTAGAAGTAGAAGTTATTTATTGCTCATAAATTTTTTAAAATAGATCTTTTATTGAACCCTAAGAACCATATGGGCCCCACTTAAGAACCACTTGACTAAACTCTTCAAGGCGGTGCTCGAACATGGCCGCAGTTCAATGACTGAAGCATGCAAAAGATGACAGCGTAGAAAAGTTATTTATATAAACCTACATAAACTCACACACGTACCTACATACACACGAAATATATATATTCACCGCTTCAATATATATATATATATATATATATACAGACACACTTACACGCACACACACAGGTTTCTTTCATTTCCTTCCGTATTGCGTTTGCTTTAAGTTTTCGGCATCAAGCTCAATGAATAAATACTTCCAGCAAGTCATAAATTATAAACACTTTCACACCTCACATTTTCTTGGCTGTTTTATTGCCCCTACTTTCCTATCATCCTTTACAACACAATCTCAAATGTCGGTTTAATTTCTATGATCTTACTGCCCCGGCCCTCCGTCCGTAAATTATACCTCACTCCTTTTCTACCCCTCTATTTCTTAGTCTCTCTAGTATTCCCACTTCTGTCTCTATGCCTTTCTCGCTTTCATTCTCGCCTACAATCTATCTCCCACCTCTCTGTTTAACTCTTTCTCTGCCCCTCTTTTTTTGACTCTTTCTTTGCCCCTTTCTTATCTCTCTCTCTCTCTCTCTCTCTCTCAGTAAACGTTTCCTATTTTAGTCTCGCTCTTTATATGTGGATGTGCGTGTGTGCGTGTGCGTGTGTGTATGTGCAAGCATGTTGCGTTTGCGTGTGCGTGCGTTCGTGTATTCTTTTATTCTTTTACTTGTTTCAGTCATTTGACTATGGCCATGCTGGAGCACCGCCTGAAAGGGCTTTTAGTCGAAGAAATGGACCCCAGTGTTTATTCTTTGTAAGCCTAGTACTTATTCTATCGGTGTCTTTTGCCGAACCTCTAAGTTACGGGGTCGTAAACACACCAGATTACTTCTCAAGCGATGATGGGGCACAAACATAGACGAAAAGACACACACACATAATTAGACACAGGCGTGCTCGCACTTACACACACATACACACATATATATACATATACGATGTATATACGACGGGCTTCTTACAGTTTCCGTCTACGAATTTCCACTCACAAGACGTTTGTCAGCCCGAGGCTATCGTAAAAGACGCTTGCTCTACACGTACAATATATATAGATATATAAAAACGTAAATATATACATATATACATACATACACACACACATATATATATATATATATATATATATATATATATATATACACACACACACTTTACTTGTAATCACACCAGCATCGGTTGTCAAACGATGCTGGAGGGACAAAGACAGACACACAAACATATACACACACACATACATATATATATATATATACATATATACGACGGACTTCTTTCCGTTTCCGTCTACTAAATCCACTCACAAGGCTTTGGTCGGCCCGAGGCTTTAGTAGAAGACAACTTGCCCAAGAGGCCATGTAGTGGGACTGAACCCGGAACCATGTGGTTGGTAAGCAAGCTACTTACGACAAAGCCACTCCTACAGCCTATATATACGTACATATATATATGCACACATGAACACGTACACATACAAAACTCATACACGCACACACGTGCACACGCACACACTTACAGACACACAGAGACACATATACGTATAGGTACACAAATTTCTATGCATATGCATGTAACAGCGCAAAGTCATAGTAAATAAAAATGTATATATTTTTGGTGAAACCAGTAGTGAAGTTAATGGTTTTAGATATGGCGCTGGTGGTGGTGATGTTATAGTATACTAGTGGATGTAGTACTATAGTAGTGGAGGCGTTGTGGTGGTAGTGGTGATGAGGTGTTGGTGTAAGGATGGAATGGTGATAAAATGATTGTAAGAGGCGCGTTTCACTGTAGTAGTCTTATTACGATAGCAACGTTACTGATGGCGTTGACATTTCGGGCGTCGTGATATATATACATAAGGGAAGGTGCTTTATTACTAATTGTTAAAATGTTATCCCTTAATGATGTTGATGATTTAACGGTTTTATCTCTTTCTCTCTCTCCCTCAGTCTCTTTCTGTGTTTGAGTGTGTGTGTGTGTGTATGTGTGTGCATGTATGTGTGTGTGTACAGAGAAACATATACACCCGCACATATATGTAATATATATATCGAGAGAGTGAGATAGAGAGAGATAAGTAGATAAATAAATATATATATATATAGATAGATAGATAGTCGGATAGGTAGCTGAGTATATGTATATATATATATGTGTGTGTGTGTTTCAATGAGTGTGTGTGTGCGTGTGTGTGCGCCTGTATGTGCGTGTGTATAGAGAAACATATACACCCGCACATATATATAATATATATATATCGAGAAGAGATAAGTAGATAGATAGATTGGTAGATAGATAAATAGATAGACAGACAGATAACTGAGTTTATATATATGTGTGTGTGTGTCTGTGTGATAGATAGATAGATAGATAGATAGATAGATAGATAGATAGATAGCTGAGTATATATATATATATATATGTGTGTGTGTGTGTGTGTGTGTGTGTGTGTGTGTGTGTGTGTGTGTGTGTGTGTGTATGAAAGACATAACATCGACTTCATTGCTGTTTATTACTATTTATTCCGAAATAAAGCGGGAAATCGCCACAACCGTCACCATATCGAGCAAAAGGCATACCGGCATATCTTCCGGAGAGATCCACATTGCCTTTCGATCGTTCAGAGTCGATTAAGTAAGTACCAGTTTAACACTGAGATCGATGGAAGCGACCACCGCTCTCCGTAAAATGTCAAGCCTTGTGCTTATAATAATTATTTAATCTACGATAAATGTACTATCCTTGTATTTTCAGAATAATCGATAATTTGTTAATTAGTGAGGTGTACTATTAATACACCTGAGGAAGGAATTGATTTCTTTCGAAGATACAACGCTCCTTCGCTGAAGAGTAGATAAGAAAACAATGTCACATCTTTTACTTGTTTCAGTCATTTGATTTTGGCCATGCTAGGGCACCGCCATTTTTCGAGCAGATCGACCCCAGGACTTATTCTTTGTAAGCCTAGTACTTATTCTATCGGTCTCTTATGCCGAACCGTTAAGTTACGGGGTCGTAAACACACCAGCATCGGTTGTCAAGCGATGTTGGGGAGATAAAAATACACACACACGCACATATATATATATATGTATGTATATATATATATGTATATGTATATATATATACGACGGTATTCTCTCAGTTTCCGTCTACCAAATCCACTCACAAGGCTTTGTTCGCCCGAGGCTATAGTAGAAGACACTTGCCCAAGGTGCCACGCAGTGGGACTGAACTCGGACCCATGTGGTTGGTATGCAAGATACTTACCACACAGCCACTCCTACGCCTATACTGGAGAAAAGTTTCGCATATTTTTACTATTCCACTTACAAGTTGCATTTGTAATGTGCGAGTTTGTTGGTTGATTTCTTTTTCTGAAAACCCTAGGTTATCCAGATGTCACTTAAGCTTTCACTTACAATGCCAAGTGCACCAATTACTATTTGTATGAATGTGAATTTATTATCTAAATATAGAAGCAGGAGTTCTCGAAACAGTTGTTCATAGTTACCCTCTTTCTTTTTGATTTTGAAAGAGATATTTACGGTAACAATACGACGATACATACTTTTTCTTTTCTATCCCAAACGACAATATCCGGCCTGTTATGCATACACTTAAAAGATATTTTGATTGAAATGTTGCACCAATATTCTTTGTGTAGATATTTGTGTAAGTATTAAATAACAGGAAATTCTCTATATTCATCCCAGTATATATATTTTTTCCGAATGGCATTGTATGTGGTTTTAGCGATAACGTCGGATCGCATATGAAAATAGTACCTTGATGATATATTTGTGCAGCTGCTAATCACATATGTGAGGTCTTCCACAAAAATATTGCATAATCTACAATTTCGGTTCCTTCTTAGGGCTCCAAATGCTTTTATATCTCTTTTGATAAATAGGTATTTAGTTTCGATCTCCTATTCTTGTACTGCAAATGCATAGCCTTCGAAGTTTGATCTGATGTAGCAGACACGCGTCCAAGACAGATTTATTCAAATCTTCAGAAAACATACCCATGCATAGTAATTTTTTTCCCTTGGTATACCGGGCGTTTCAAATCCAGGTTTTATTCTTAGGGGAGGTCATGAAGAAGTGATTACTTCCTCAGGAACCCACTAGCGACACATGGCTTATTTCTCTCTTCACTTTTCAACACTAAGTATTTATTTTTGCTACTGTTATTTAGCAAATGCTATCAAAGAGAGACTAAATAACATTGGCTATCTGCACTGATATCAAACCTCCACATCCTTCATCACTATTACATAGAGGTTTCCAGTTGATATTAGTATCTTGCGGGTTTTAATTTCTATGCAGCAGATTTCTTCTAGAGACCGATCAAATATCCCAAATGTTGGAATTAGAACTGGTACTAAAAATGCATTGTGGGATATTGTGTTGTTGTAAAGAGGAGAGTTCCGACTGTCATATTTTTCTAAGTCTGCCATAATATTCTCAGGCCGCTCTGTCTTTATTCACAGTAACATCGTATGATATGTTCCATTACAGCCTAGGTACTTGCAGCATTCTCTGTATGGGACAAGAAGAGAGAGTAAGAACATTTATGCACAGCATTTGGATTTGGGAGGCTGATTTTCCCCTTCAACAATCAAATATGAACATTTCTTTGGCTCAAGTTCCATTCTTTTGCCAATTGAAAATTTTATTTATTCCAACAGTTTTTTTTTGTTTTTTTTTTTTTTTTGGCTTTGTTAATATTTATAGGGTACATTTTGAGGTATTCCACAAAGATATTTTGGGTTACTTTAATGTCTCAAGCAATTGCAGATCATAGTATGCAGCCATTTGATTTGATGTAGCAGATATGATAATGGATTTAATGCCAAAATATGCATATATGTGCGTCTGTATGCATATATGTCAATATATATCTATGTATGTGTGCATATATGTATGTAGACATTTATGTACAGTAACACATATATACATATATACATACTTATATATATGATACAAACATTAACCCATATATGTATATTTACAGACACCTACACACATATATACATGCATATAGGCATTTATATATACGTATTACTTACATGTACACACACATACGGACTTACTCTTTGCAAAAGTGTACAATATATACATGAAACACCATCAATAGGCGATTGAACTGTTTTGTTTTTACTTTCTAGTCATAATATATATATATATATATAATATATATATATATCATATATATATATACTAGTATATATTACATATATATATACAGAGAGAGAGAGATAGATAGATATATACACAAATAATACATATATATATGCAACACTTATATACATTATTATAACACATATATACATACATACAAGCGCACACACACACGTATATATATTATCTGCTTTATACCTATGATCCTTGGACATTGCTATGAATACATTTTATACTTGTACTGTCCCAATGTTTTATGAACACTTAGTCCTCAATAAACAAAATTTATATATGAAAACATCGTTTGTTGTTTACAGCTACTCTTGCCACTAAGCCGACATACTGATGTATGTACATGCAGACATGCATTTATACATAAATTTATACATCTATATACATACGTAAGTGTATACTACATTCATCCATGAATACATGAATATATTGATGCATGCCAACATAAAAGCATATTGCGTACAATCATATATAGACACATGCATTCGATCATACACAAGTACATGCATATGAAGACACACACACACATACACACACGGACATAGACACACATACATACATACATGCAACCACATATATATATGTGTGTGTGTGTGTGTGTGTATGCATGTATGGGTATAAATTATTTCGGACACAGGCCGTAGATCATAAAGTTTTTAAAGGAAACTTTATTTTATATATACCTGATGTTTTATTATCACTGTTATAGTATTGTTGTTGTAACTGTTATTGTCGATATTTGCTGTTCTTTTTGTCGTCGTCGTTGTCGTTTTTCATGTTGTTTGTTGTTGTTGTGTATTATTATTATTTAATTTATTATTTTATTATTATTATTATTATTATTATTATATTATTTTTTTTTATTGTTATTATTATTATTATTATTATTCTTAGTATTATTTTATTATTTATTACTAATTATTGTTTTATTATTATTATTATTATACTATTTATTGTTATTATTATTATTATTATTATTATTATTATTTATTATTATTATTATTATTGTTGTTGTTGTTGTTGTTATATTATTATTATTATTATTATTATTATTATCATTTGCACAGAGGCGGGTATTTTAAGGTAAAGGCCAGCCATAAACATGTCCACCAGTTGCTCAGTTTGTAAGAAAGGGCGGTGTTTTTCTTCCTTCTAATGTCATCACACTTCAGCAACCACAAGGGAAAAGACAAAAGCCAGGGAAAAAAAGACGTAGAGTAAAATCGACAAAAAGAAAGAAGGGAGGAAGGAAGGAAGGAAGGAAATAGAAAAGGAAAAAAAGAAAGAATTAATGAATGAAAGATGGAAGAAATTAATAAATCAAATAAAGTAACAAATATATGATGGACTCCTTAAAACGGAAAAGACGCAGGTTTCATTTTACTCCGTTTATCCCATCCATCCTCGTTATGTTTGTCATCACACACAAGAGCTGGGTGTGCAATAAAAAGCAATAAAGTAATTTAGAGGTCTTATGGTTTTCTATGGTAATTCATCTCAGAATTTCAAATTACTTTTCAATCTACAAAAGACATGGAGTTATAAATAAAGAAAATGAAGGAAAGAAAGGAAAAAAAAACACAAACTAAAACGCTAGTCATCGTAAAAATGAAAATCATCACAAGTACATAAATAAAGACAATACCTACAAGTAACTAGAAGAAGAAGTGAGGGGGGAGGACGGGAGGAGGCAAGAAAAAACGAAAAGAAGAAGGAAAAAGAAGAAGAATAAGAAGAAAGAGGGGAAGAAGAAGAAGAAGAAGAAGAAGCAGAAGAAGAAAAAGAAGAATAAGAACAAGAAGAAGAAAAGAAGAAGAAGAAAAGCATAAGAGAAAAAGAAAAGAAGAAGAAGAAATAATAAAAAAAGAAGAGGAAAAGAAGACAGAAGAAGAGAAGAAGAAGGAAGAAGAAGGAAGAAGATGAAGAAGAATTTGAAAAGAAGAAGGAGAAACTAAGTTGATTTGTCTTGTGCTTTTTTTTCAACTATGATCGTCCAGTTTTGGTAATTTTTTGTTGTATGCCATCATTTATACGTGCTAATAGATGTGTACGACAGATTCATACGCACGCACTGATATTCATGTATATACATGCATGCATACCAACATACATACATACTTACATGTACATACATACATAATTACATGTACATACAAACATACATATATATATACATACATACATAATAGATACATACATACATACATACATACATACATACATACATACATACATACATACATACATACATAAATACATACATATATAGCTGATGGAATAAAATTAATCAAAGGACATACTAAGTATGTCTACCTGTTGGAAATAACAGACTAAATCGCCAAAATACAAATAACTATAGAATTCAACCATCTGATGGCAAACGAGCTATGACAATCTCCCTACATACATTTAAATATGGACTCACGTGGACCGGTTTCTGCACTAGCAAAATTACACACACACACACAACACACACACACACACACAGTAATAGATACATATGTATGTATGTATGCATGTGTGTATATATGTGATGACAATAAAACATCCGATATATATATATATATATTTGTTCCAGCTCAGAGCTACACTGTTATTACGAAGAACCTCTTCTAATATGTGGCACTTGGTGAAGAATGGAGTTTGATATAGCTACTCTCATTTGCACCTCTTGCCGTGAGGTAGGTTCATCTGGGACTCTCGACAGGAAGATGTCCAGCTTTGATTTAAAAACCGCTACATCTACTTTGTGCAAGTTCCTCAGACTTTTGAGAGGATATTAAAAAGCTGTGGGCCCTTGAAACTCAGGCTGTTGCAGAAGCTGGTCCTGAAGCGTGATGGCATTGCTGGGATCTTTGGCACTATGGAGTGTCGTCCCGTTCTTCTATATATATTATATATATATTATATATCTATATATATATATATATAGAGAGAGAGAGAGAGAGAGAGAGAAGAGAGAGA
Source organism: Octopus sinensis (assembly GCF_006345805.1). Lineage (NCBI taxonomy): Eukaryota > Metazoa > Mollusca > Cephalopoda > Octopoda > Octopodidae > Octopus > Octopus sinensis. The sequence continues at coordinate 11,922,155 of NC_043013.1, forward strand.
GGGGGGAGAGATAGATAGATAGATATATGTGTTTGTATATGTACTACAGGCTTCTTTCAGCACCGATTGTCAATCGATCCTGGAGGGACACACAAACATATATATATATATATACACACATACATATATACGACGTGCTTCTTTCAGTTTCCGTCTACCAAATCCACTCACAAGGCTTTGGTCGGCCCGAGGCTATAGTAGACGACACTGCCAATGTGCCACGCAGTGGGACTGAACCCAGAACTATGTGGTTGGTAAGCAAGCTACATATATATATATATATATATATATATATATATATTCATCTACACGCCAAATTCACTAGTCCCTTCCCCCACACCACACACACACATTCTCACATGCACACGCGCACCTTCGTTTTGGGATCACCAGTACTTTATTATCCTCACTTCTTTCTATCTCTCCGGTCCAACCTTTTTTTTTTCCTTCCAGTCTCTATATTTGATCACTAAATCCATAAGTTTTTCTTATTCACTTTATGTTTATTTGCTCTTATTCTTTTTTGTTGAAGAGCATAGGCTGGAAGCGTAAAAGACTTTCTCACCTTCCCGAACGTCAAACTAATACACCTGCTTGTTGTCCATACACCTATCGTCATCCTTTCTTTTCCTGTAAATTTCAACTATATATATATATATTTTTGAAATTAGCTATTTCATCTTTAAATATGAAAAATTAGTTTATTAGGTCTTTATTATATGTGCATATATATTTATTTAGAGAGATTATTTAGATCTTAATTATATATTTATATACATTTTTATATTTTCATTGATATTTCATATTTTAATGATATGAATACTCATTTTTTTATTTTTTGTAAAATATTTATGTAATTAGATATTGAATATTACTGATATTAGATTATTGGTGGGTTTCTTACCTTAAAAATGAATACTTAGAAATAAAAATTAATATTTAACATTATAATCGTTGTTTTGACATAATCATAATCGTTAAATTTCTAGTTTGATAATAGAGTTTATTATAAGAAAATTTATTATATTATTTATTTCTTAAAAAATATTGTTTAAATATTTTTGATTATTTATTAAAATATTACAATTAACATGAAGATTGACTGTAACCATAACTCGAATTATTAATTGAATTTAAATTATTGTTATTCGAATTGGTTACGGGCATAAAACGATCGTAGTGTTTTACTCTTTATCTTATTAAACTTTTAACACTTTTGATAGTTTATTAGAAAAAATAAATAAATAATTGAATAAATATTAAATATATATATATATATATATATAATATATATATATATATATAAAATATTAAAAAAATATAAAAATATATAAAATAAAAAATAAAAAAAATAAAAAAAATAAATAAAAAATAAAATAAATGTATAAAAAAATAAAAAATAAATAATTAAATAAAATAATAATAAAAAAATATAATATTTATAATTTATAAGTTTAATTTATTAATTTAAATAACTTTTTAAATTTTAATTTTAATTGGATTTTTATATTTTATATTTTATATTTTTTATATATTTTTTGATTAATTTTATTTCTATGTATTGGCTTATGATTTTCACTGTTTGATTTGCCTAATAGTGGTTTTATCTCTAATTTAAAATAATATATATATATATACATTTCTATATATGCGTATATGTACACATACATACATACATACATACACACATACATACATACATACATACATACATAAATACATACATACATACATACATACATACATACATACATACATACATACATACGACAGGCTTTCACTCAATTTATATCAACCAAATTCACCCGCAAAATTTTTGGGCTGCTCTGGGTTATAATAGAAGACAATTTCCCCCACAAGTTCCCACTCAGGAGTAATGAACTCGAAAACATGTGACTGGAAAGCGGGTTTATTGTCTATTCAGACTTACCTGCGCCATACATATAATTTGCAGTCTTTTTATTAAAACGGAATACGCTATCATCCAGCTAAACAGGGTAATACTGAATAAACATTCCTTTTTGTAAGTACGCAACAATCTAGCCACGATAAATAAATAATTACTTCGATTATTACTCGATAATTATTCAATAAATTCTATTTTATATACTCATTGATAACCATAAATAAATTATTTCCAATTAAAAGGAAATCAAAAGTATGCGTACAATAGCAACATAAATACATTAATTAACTCTGATAAAACAACTGCGATAGTCCATAAATCCATTATACCATATAAGGGCATAATGCAAATATTTAATTAAGAAAGTGAAACAAAAATAGAATCGGTTGGAAATTTGACTGGAGACTGTTGGTGCTGCCACCTACAATTGCTTTTGGAGTAAGAGGAAAGACAGAGAGTTTACTAAGAAATAGAAAAGGATGAAGTGTCCCTTTAAGGGAAGGAAATTGCTTCAGGACTCATGATTATTTTTACTTATTATTATTATGAGAGGTAATTTTCGTATGAGTGAGAGAGCATATGATATAATATTTCCATATAATCCATGTTTTTTTTCTCTTTTTAAATGTCATAGTGGTAGTAGATAGTGCCATTTCGCGCTCCTTAGGGGCTCCTTGGTACCACGTAGCTTCAAATCAGGAAATTATTTACTTTATGTTCATTTAGTTCATTTAAAATCTTCATTTAAATAGAATTAATATTATCTTTAAAAAGGCAAAATGATATACTTGTGAAGACGGCGACCTTGCAATGCGAAAAAGGGTTTCATATTCTTTATTATTATTCTGATAGAAACATCCATTATCAGAAGTAAGCAGTAAAGGAATAGCGGGCCGTGTCAATTCATGTGAAGACATGTTGAATGTTGTGGGATCGCTGTTCGCACAACAAACAATATGGTGCTTGAAATATGTATCTCATTCACACATTGATATATCTGTGAACTTTAGATTATTTCAAATATGTTTGAGACATATTTTAACTTGTAAATGCTATTTCACTGCAATTTACCTTGGCGAAAGATTTCTCGCTTTTGATTATAAATAAATTTAAAAAAGCGCAATACAACACTCTTATCAGCTTAGAGCGCCCTGCGTGGACTTATCGATGCATTCCTAGCTTGTTAGCCGTCTTCAGAGAAATATTAAAACACCTGATGTCAAATAAGTCGGAGACAAAACGTCTCTTAGTCTTCTTCTTACGCTTCGCAGAGGGACGCAAAAACTCAAGAAAACATTATTACAAATGATATAATGATTGACTATAGATTTTTCTATCATACAATTTTATGTCTTGAGAACTTTTACAATTCATGTTACGTGTGATTCTTGTTAATTGTGCGTTGGTGCTTCGTTTTTTATGTTGCTATGCGCAACGCATTCATAGAAATTCTCATTTTATTTATTTATCCTTATTTATCTTTTGCCGAATTTTAGGTAAAATGGTGTTATCAACTGTGTTTCTGTCTAATTTCATTTCTTGTTATAACGACTTTTGGGGGATGGAGGCTATATTCACACACGCGTGCGCACACATAAATTTGTATATACATACACAAATACATATATGCACACATATATATAACAGACACACACACATGCACACATGCACACATATATACACACAAACAAACACACGTATATATATATACATACATACAAAGTATATATATATATATATACTTTGATACTTTGATAGGTTTCGGCCATTATTGGCCCAGGCCATGTCTAACTTAATAGCACCACCTGGTGCTATATATATATAATATATATATATATATAGAGAGAGAGAGAGAGACTTAGTAATTTTAATATTTCTATTATATATACGTCTGTTTTCCGTGTTCGTCAATTCGTGAATTTCACGTTCTTTATATATAAAGTTTTATTCTATATATATATATATATATATATATGCATACGTACATATTTACATGTACAGACAGACATACAGATAG
>NC_043013.1:11928577-11942770 GCF_006345805.1 Octopus sinensis
GGTTCACGGTTTCGATTGGCCGTTCTTCATTTTCATCAAGTTGTTTTCTTCAGTTTGTAAAACGTAATAAATGTAAGAAGTTTCCCTTTTCCATCCATCAAATGTATGGGTTTGACGATCCTATGAGTATCTTCAGCTTAGTTGTTCGACATCCTGCAAATAGCAGCCAACCCTATTTCTTTGAAGAGGATACTGTAGATAATTGTATCTGAATAATGGAGTGGATGGTTATCTCACGGGCGATTTTTAGTTATCGACGTATTCATTGCAGGTAGGCATCGGATGAAACAACAGAAAGAATAACAACCAGCTTCATTAAAGTAATAAGAAAGCTGCTTCCTCGTCAAACAAGCTGCTAGAAATAACTGCTCAAAATCTCTTGAACCAATCTATACGGTTTTAAATGAGGTAGACGTCGGGTATAGTAGTACAAACCAACCAACTAGCTAATCAACTAACGATACCAAAGAAACGCTCGTCCCAACGAGCGAGATTCTTCCTCGTAGCGAAACTACCCAGAAATAACAGCGGTATCTCCCTCAAATAATATTTCACTGTCCTAAAAAGAAAGGACGATTTGAATAATATAGTCCTAAATGCAATATTAGACAGGGCGACGAGCTGGCAGAATCGTTAGCACGCCGGGCGAAATGCGTAGCCGTATTTCGTCTGCCGTTACGTTCTGCGTTCAACTTCCGCCGAGGTCGACTTTGCCTTTCATCGTTTCGAGGTCGAGTAAATAAGTACCAGTTACGCACTGGGGTCGATATAATCGATTTAATCTGTTTGTCTGTCCTTGTTCCTCCTCTCTGTGTTTAGCCCCTTGTGGGTAGTAAAGAAATAGGTATTTCGTCTGCCGCTACGTTCTGAGTTCAAATTCCGCCAAGGTCTTCTTTACCTTTCATTCATTCTCTCGGGGTCGATTAAATAAGCACCAGTTACACACTGGAGTCGATTTAATCGACTTAATCTCCTTTTTTGTCCCGTCTATGTTTAGTTCCCTGTGGGAAATTAAGAAATAAATATTAATCGTAGATGAGGCGGCGAGCTGACAGAATAGTTAGCACGCTAAGCAAAGTGCTTAGCGGCATTTCGTCCGTCTTTACGTTCTGAGTTAAAATTCCGCCAGGTCAACTTGGATTAAAAAATTACCATTTGAGCACTGGGGTCGATGTAATCGACTTAAACCCTCTTCGGAAATTTCTGGTCTTGTACCAAAATTTGAATCCAACATTAATTGCCAATGTGAATTCTGTACTCATTCAGAACAAAGATCAGGTGAGAGAAGTGCTGTTGCTGCTGCTGCTGCTGCTGCTGTTGTTGTTGTTGCTGCTGCTGTTGTTGTTGTTGTTAAGCAACAAGACGGGTAAGGGTGTTTAGGTGATGGTCAAGGGCTTAGGGATAGGAGAACCCAGACCTTGGAAGAAGAAAAAAAATCTTTGGTCGTCTTGTTGCAGTTGAGGGCTCTTCGTTAACGCCCGACACTACTAGGAGGTAGCCCTCGAAGTCGCTGGAAATGGAGATCTCCAGGTCCAAATTCTTGAACGGCAGTTGTTGCTGCTGCGGCTGCTGCTGTTGTACGTGGTAATGGTTGAGATAATTGTGTAAGGTATCGAACTTACTTTTGACTTTCCTTGCAGTTGTCGATGATGATATCAAACATGGTTAATAGCTTACATAAATTATAAATGTACAATAAAAAAAAAGTATACCCAGTGCATGCATCTCCGTCTCTCACTGGATGGAATACTTCTTTTGTTTATCTTACTTTAACGGAACAGTAATATATATTCAAAGCCAGTGAACAGCAATGACGATACCGGTTTGACTTTGAATCTCTTTAACAATTTAAAAAAAAAAGAATTTAATTCCTCTTAATTCTACCTCACTTCATCTAATTGTACTTATTTATCGCTACTTTTCATAAAAAGCCTTTATTATTTTGTGATATTCAATGTGAATTTTCGCTTACTTTTCCCTCGTACTTTCCCCATATCTTTTCCACGTGTAGTTTCTATTTTCTTTTTGAAACATTTCTATCACACACACACACACACACACACACACACATACACACACACACATATATATATATATATATATATATATATATTATGTTGAACCGTTAATTCCTACACATTTTTCTTTCTACGTATTTTCCTCTTTTCGTTCCCTCTCCTTAATTTTTTTCCTCAAACCTTTCTATCAAAAAGCGTAGGATCGAAGTATCAAAGACGTTTCCATTCGCACCGAGCGTCAAACTAATACACCTGCTTGTTGTTCCTTCACAAGTCTTCGTCTTTTGTTTTGTAAATTCGAACTATATATATATATATATATATATATATATATATATATATATATATATATATATATATATATATATATATATATATATACTGTATAAGATGGAATGGTTATGGTTGAAACATATTTGATCAAATCTAACCAGTGACCCTTAAGTACCTTCACCGTGGAACTATGGGTATTATGGATGAAGAATAATGGACAGATATAAATGAGCTTCCGAAGAATACCTCCTTGAGCGAGAATCAGTCCCTCTCCCATTATCTCCCCACTTCTTTTGCCCTAGAGAGATTGTTAAAACATTTCACTACATTTGACCAAAATGTTCCTTCGCACACTGCAGTGATGGTACTTAAATTTGTTCTACTTCCATAGAGTCTGCTCTATCGTACTAAATACAATATGTCTGGAAATGTAATGTAAAATAAATAAATAATAAAAATAATCAAATAAAATAAATAAAAAATTAGATAAAAAAATGAAGGAATGATCACGGTTGAAGCACATTTGATTATTGATCAACGCTGACCCTGGGCTAAACAATATCATCTGCAACAACATATAGGTCTTTTATCTCAAAACTAAAAGAAGCCAATATTTTGATTCGTCTTTTTATTTTCCTTCACTTTCTTTTAGGGGTCAGTGAGTTACTAGAAAACAGTATAGAACCAGACGCAAAAGACTTAGTTTCGATCCGCTAAGTTTTTGATTTCTAACTCCATCAAGGGGTCGAACTTTTTTCTTTCATCATTCCTAGAATAAAGGAGATCGATAAAATCAGAAACTGTAAATATAATGGGATGGAATCCATCCCTTGCCAAACATTAAGTCTTGTAACTAAAAAACTAAAAAAAGAAGAAGAAACAAAGAAATGCATAAAACAAAAAATGACATAAAAAATGAAAATAGATGATAAAAAATACTTTTTTTTTACCAGTTTTCCTAGATATTCGATTTCTTTAGATATTCAATAATCTTTATTTACTGTTTGATTTTTATTATTTTTTTACTGCCTTATTATTGTTGTTCTTTATACTCATGGAATATACCTATGATTAAGAGTGTTCCATCCATGACTACCCCTACCTTTTTTCTTTCCTTATTTTTTTAAACAGCATTACACACTCCGACGTATTTTTTTCTATTTTTAAGACGATAAGGTGCGACTTAAAGGAGATACGGCAGCTACTTCTAGCATATCGAGCCACTTTATTGAGTAGAGATTCAGAACTGGGGGCAATTTTACTCTTGGGGATCCATGCAAGATTTTAAAGTTAAAATTTATGTGCAATAATTATAATTCTACAATACACAAAATATTTAAATTTTTTATACAATTCTTTATAATATTTAATTATAAAAATACAAGTTGATTTCTATATATATTAGCGACAGGAGCAGTATTATTATCAAGAGATAAGATTTATTCCCACTTAAATCTGGATGTTCTGTTAGAACAGACAGAATGCACACATTCTGAACCAAAAGCTTAAAGAGATTTTCTCTCATGGTAAATACTGCCGTAAACTTTGTTCTAGCGTTTAAGCAGGAATAAACATTCTTTTCTACTCTAAGCACAAGGCCTGAAATTTGGGGGGAGGAGGTCAGTTGATTAGATCAACCCCAGTACGCAACTGGTACTTAATTTGTCAACCCCGAGAGGATGAAATGCAAAGTCGACCTCGGCAGAATTTGAACTCAGAACATAAAAGCAGACGAAATACCGCTAAGCATTTTGCCCGGCGTGCTAAACGATTCTTATTTCTTTATTGCCCACAAGGGGCTAAACTTAGAGGGTACAAACAAAAACAGATAAGGAGATGAAGTCGATTACATCGACCCCAGTGCGTAACTGGTACTTAATTTATCGACCCCGAAAGGATGAAAGGCAAAGTCGACCAAGGCGGAACTTGAACTTAGAACGTAACGGCAGACGAAATACCGCTAAGTATTTCGCCGGGCGTGCTAACGTTTCTGCCAGCTCGCCGCCTTAGTGGGAATAAATATTATCTCGATTTCTCTTTTGTTATATACATCGACTGGCTATGGAGTTCCAGTAGAATAAAATAGGAATCAAAGTTGTCCAAGGACAAAAACTACCGATATAGAGCCACCATCATCAGCTCAAGTTCTTGTTTGGGATTTTGTTTTGCATTTGGTTATTATTATTGCCGTTATAGTAATATTTAGGTCCAGTTCAAACGTTAAATAACAGATCTATGATCAAAAGCATTTCAACCGTGACACTCTCCGCCTATTATTTCCTATGCGCAGAGAGCACCGGACCGTATTATCAAATGTGGCATTATCTAAGCCGGTAATCTGCAATTTGGGACGATATTGTTGTTATTTTTCGTAGGTCAGGTTTACCACATCTCATGGTGACTGGGGTGTTTGAGTAGAGAGAATACCTTCGTTTTCGGCAGCAGCATCTCTCTGGATGGACGGCTACACTAGTTCTCACCCTAACTCTCACTTTTGTCCCCAAGAACATTCTCAGTCACACCCAAATAATTACTTCTGCATACCTACCTACATACATACATACAAACATACATACATACATACATACATACATACATACATACATAACATACATACATACATAAGGAATACTGGTGGAACAGTCCCATCAAAACATCTGTCAAGTGTGAACGTAACAGGCCGGATATTGTTTGAAACTAGCAAGTAAAGTATGTACCGTCATAGAGGCCATCTGTCCTGCAGATGTGAAGAGCTGTTTGAAAATCAAAGAAAAAGAACATAACAACGGACAATTGCTTCGAAATCTCCAGCTCCCAAATCCAGTAAGACTTTACTCAGGTTTAACACGTCACACTTTCCAACGACTGAGCTTTGTACTTTTGTTCGAAACTAGTTCCTTTCTCAGAAGAATTTAAATATTTAGAAGAGAACATATATATGCAGATACGTATACGGCTATATATACGACCTTTACATATGTATCTACGCATATATGTATGTATATACATAAAGAATGGTGTGCGTGTGAGTATGTGTCCGTAAGTGTGTGTGTCTGTTTGTGAGTGTGTGTGCATGTGTGCGTGTGTCTGATGCGTTTATTTGTAAACATATATATTGTTAAACATAGAATGTGGATACCAAAACAATGAGACACACCTGTAAGACATACCTGTAATAAGAAACGCGTATTACCGATCAAGTAGAAAATGATTACGAGAAGATTTTGACAAACCAGTTGACTGTCAGATTGGTTGAAAGATTAATCAAGTACTCGTAATTACGTGTTCGAAATTATTCAAAGAAGTGACATAGAACCAGTTCACCTGTTTGCTATTGGGCAAAATTACGCTCCCAATATGCAACTATATCTCACACAATTTCGCCTCAAATCTCTCTCTCTCTCTCCTCTCTCTCTCTCTCTCTCTCTCTCTCTCTCTCCCTCTACTCGCGTCTACATGCACTGAAACCTTTCATTATTTTTAAATATTTCCGTTTCGTTTTAAACCAAGGTGCTAGAATTGACCAACTGTAAATTTACTAGCATATGCTTGCTACAGAGTGCCATAGCTCTTCCTTCATTCGATTCAATCCTTCATACGTTAGAGAAGTTTATTTGAACGAAAAAGGTGGCTACGTGTTACAAATCATTTTTTCTATTTCTTACTCTATCCCTAAGTATATATTTGTATACACACAAGCACACACACACCCACAATCGCAAATGTAAATGTATAGATCTTGAGTCATCCCATAAATAACACAGATTTTTTAAACCAAAGTTCTTCTTTAATCTAAAATATACCCTTCTTCATTTTCTACAATACTCTTCCATCTATCTGGTAGTCTTGCAAGGCCCCTCTTCCAAAATTAAATTCTCCGTGACGAAAAATACTCCTCCAGTACTCTTCTGACCTCTTCTACAGAATTCATATCTTTCCGTCCAAATGATTTTGAAGACTGCGAATAAATGATAGCCAGTTGGGGCAATGTCCGACGCATATGGTGGGTGGGGCATCGTTTACTATTCCAACTGCTCCAGCCTTTGCAATGTCATCCTAGCTGTATGTGGCCGAGCATTATCCTGATGGAAGAACACCTTTCGTCTTGAAACCAAAAATGGTCGTTTTCCTTCTAGCGCTGACTTAAGCCGCTGAAGCTGCACGCAGTAGATCTCGTTCGTCATCGTATGGTTTGGGTTTTAAAGTTCAGTGAACTAAACCTTTTATATTTCACCAAACTGATAGCATCATACGTCGGTGAAGACCTGCTTCAGCCTGGGATGCCGGTGTTTTTCGCTTTCCTACCAACTATGTTCGACGCTTGATATTAATATAGAGAAACCATTTCTCATCATCTGTCACTATTCGGTCCAAAAAGGGTTCATTCATGAGATGAGACGGCAAAGAAGAGCACACATTCACATTCTGTACGCGATTATACTCGGAGTGTTTGTGAGGAACACATTAAACCAAGTTGCTGACTTTTCTGATGGTACGCAGGTGATGATGAATGGTTGAATGACCGAATCCAAGCTTCTCTGCTAGTTTCTCAACATTTACGATGGAATTTTGTTCCGCCAGGTTTTGCAGGACGTTCTCGTCGAGCTCTACAGATCTTGCAGGACCAAGCTTGTCTTCTAATCTGAAGTGTCCGGCTCGAAATTTCTAGAACCACCGTTGATACTGTATATACTGCATTAATATTCCTCGCACATTCCGTTGCGTTGTTGCCTTTATTGAATTCATAAAGCAAAACATGCCGAATATGTTCCTCTTTCACTTACATTATAGCTTTGAAAAATAACTTTTAAAATCGAATTGCACTTTTCAAAACTTGCACTAAGAATAAGGACAAAGTAAAATTACTACCTGGTTTTCTAGCATGTTGATGCAAGTCGTTTATCCCGTCCGCCTCCGACTTTTAGTTCATGCAATTGAAAAAACCGCATCATTTATGGGATGACGCAACAGATATATTAATGTATATATATATGTGTGTGTGTGCATGAGTATTATGTATGTACGCATGTATGTGTGTATATATATATAATATATATATATATATATACTCTCATGCACACACACATATATATATACGGACCCAATATATAATAATATGTATATATACATATATAGGGTATATATATATATATTATATATATATATATATAATATATATATATATATACTCTCATGCACACACATATATATATACGGACCCAATATATAATATATATGTATATATACATATATAGGGTATATATATATATATAATATATATATATATATAGAAAGAGAGAGAGAGGGGGGGAGAGTTAGAGAGAGAGGTAAGGCAAACATCTTAAGTCATATACATTATTATTATTGGAAAAAAATCCAAAGTCTTACAGTTGTTTCTGGGGTATTTCTGAGTATTGGATATTCCATCATCGGAGACAAATAGGGAAAATGAGAAGGGTATTGATTAATGAAAAGACGACATACGGGCCAGGAGTAAAGGAATAAGATGACAAGAGAGAAGAAAAAAGAAGTTCACACTTTCCGATCTATATACATATATATACGCATCCTCTAAATAACGTGTGTGAGATAGTGTGTGTGTGTGTGTGTGTGTTTGTGTGTAAGTACGTTAACTTGCATTCTTTATTACGCTAAACGTATTGCCGCATGTGTCTGAGACAGGGTAGTATAATCGCCGGGTGCGGCATTTTATTTTCTTTCAGATTGCCTCGGAACGTCTCTATGCTTGTATTTATCTGTATGTATAAGTGTATATACAAATATCTATGCTTCTTACGCTGGTGTGTATGTGTGTATGCATGTGTGTGTGTTTGTGTGTGTGTTTATGTCTGTGTGTGTGGAGTGCGTGCGTGGTAGCTCTTGTGTGCATCTGTGCACGCGTGCATGAAAATAATGGAAATCGCGAAGTTCTGTATCTGTGGTCGATACTTGAGGATAGTGACGGTTGAAGAATTGATAGTAGTAGTAGTAGTAGTAGTAGTAGTAGTAGTAGTAGTTGTAGTAGCAGTAGTAGTAGTAGTTGTGGTAGCAGCAGCAGCAGTAGTAGTAGTAGTAGTAGTAGTAGTAGTAGTAGTGTAGTAGTAGTAGTAGTAGTAGTAGTAGTAGTAGTAGTAGTAGTGGTTGCTTACTCCCAGTTATACCGAAGCGACTTACGATCAAAGCCGTACCATTCGTGAACGTTGTTGTTACTGTTTCTGTTGTTTACCCCAAGCCAGTTCTAAATAAGTAAGTATATACTCAAAAGACATTTCACCCGTGATCATCCGATCCCATTCCTGTATTTCAGAGGTGCTCAACCAGTTTTTGTTTTCAAAGGATCTTTTGACGACTATTTTTTGTGGGGTAGACTCCCACCCCATAGCCATTAGATCTTTAAAATCTAGTTTGAAACTTCTTTCAAATTACTAATTTGTTTTTTACTCATTAACTTATGTAGGTACTCATTACTCATTTTACTCGTTAATTTAAGAAGGTAAATCGTTCGAGAAAGAAACCTTGCCATTTCTTGTAGTACAAAACAATACATACATCTAAATCAGTTTTTTTCAGCGGTACTTAAAATACTACTGCGGATCTCCAATTTTAATATATTGTGACTTGGATCCCTAAAAATCTTATGTGGTCCCTCTGGTCTAATATCACGTTTTCTAATACATTCTTACTTTGTATAATCACTCGGAATGTTTTAAGAGTGACCTAGCTGCTATTTCATACAGGACCAACATCTACGTAGAACCATCTTTGTCTTCTTGTTTGCCGGTTAACGCAATTATAGGTCTATCGTCAAAATTATTCCAAATGTGAGCACCACAACTATGTTTTTAATCTCATCTTTCATTCTGCTGGACATTAAGTAGTGAACACAAATAAATTTAACGACTATATCTTATCTTGTATATTCTCGAATTGGTCTTGTTCCAGTGAAGATTTCGTCTTTTGCATATCAAGAACTTTTGCGCTCTATTCTTAGCCGGTCGAGTAACACGGGAACTTCCTGGCTAGCTCATTGTTATTGACAGTACTGCGGATAAAGGTATAGTCGGTTATAGTGGTAGTGATGGTTGTGGTAGTGTTTGTAGTGGTGATTGTTTTGGATGTAGTGGCCATGATGGCGATGCCAGTATTTGTGTTTGTGGTGGAGCTGAAGGTGTAGTGAGGATTGTGTAGTGGTGATGGAGGTGGTGGTGGCATCGATGGTGGTGGTTGTGATGATTTTTGTAGCAGTGTTGTAGAAGTAGCAGGTATGATGGTAATTTTATTGTTGGTAGTGGTGGAGTGATAGTTGTTGTGGTAGTGGCGTGTTAATGTAGTGAGGTGGTGATGGTGGTGTGGGTGATAGTGCTGTCTATTGTATTGGTGATAGTCGTAGCGGTTGTGGTGCTGGTATTGGGTTGGTAATGGTGGTGTTGCATTGGCACTGGTGTTAGTGTGGGGCTGAAATTCATATGGTAATGGTGATGATGCTAGTGATAGTGGTAGTAGTGCTGGTGGTGCTGGTGCCGGGGGTGCTGGCTGTTATGTTGGTGGTTGTAGTATTGTTGTAGTTGTTGTTGATGGTGTTGGTGTTGGTGGTGATGGTGGCGGAGGTGGTGGTGGTGGTGGTGGTGGTTGTAGTATTGGTTTTAGCAGTGGTATGGGTTTTGGTGGTGGTGATAGTGTTGCTGAATGTATGGGTAGTAGTGCTGGCTGTTGTGTTGATGATGTGGTGGTCGTATTTGCTGGCTGTAGTGGTAGTGATGCTGATATGTGGGTGATAGTGTTGGCTGAAGTATAGCTGATAGTGATGGTCATTTTAGCGGGGGGGAGGTGTAGTGGTGGTGCTGGGATAGAGGGCGGTGGCATTGGTGTCGGTGTGGTAGTGGTGATGTCTGTGTGGAGATGGTGATGGTGGTAGTAGTGTAGGTGGTTAGGGTGATAGCCTTTGTTGGGTGGGGCTGTAGTGTTGATACTTGATTTTCCGATTGCTTGGAGAATGCAAACGGGTGAGTAATCTTATTGAAATAGTCGCTTACCCTACTCCCGCCCTGGCACAAACACACACACACACACACACAAACATACACAAATACACACATACGCACACACGCACACACACACACACACACACACACACATATATATATAGGGACACACACATATACATACAACAACACATACGCGCATTATCAATCACCACTGCCAAAACTCCACACACATATTCACAAAGACCCACATACACAAATTTATACGCACACAGACATACACATATATAGAAATTCACTAATGCACACAAAACACACATACACACACACATACACAGTCTAATGTGCAAACACACACATACAGTTTAGCGCGTACACACACACACACAATCAGACTTTTTTCTTTTCTTTTTCAAAAGAGTCAAAACAATGTTTGTGTCGATGGTTGTTGTTTTTTTTATCTTAACACACCACCACCACCACCGCCAACACAACCACAACCACTACCACCACCTCCAGAACAACAGCCACCAACAGCACAACAACCACAGCAAACAATAACACCACCACCACCAACACCGCCACCACTAACAAAACCACCCACCACCAACACCACCACCACCACTACCAACACCACCGCCACCAAGCCAGAACCACCACTTCCACTTTCATTCTCCCCTCTGACCCCACTACCATCACCACCACCACCACCACCCCACCACCACCACCATCACTACCACCATCAAACATCACCCTAACCTCTATGAGAAACAACCAACCACTACCAACATCACCATGGCTACGTTACTACCACACCAAAGATCACCACCAGCACCACCACCACCAGATCACCACCAACACCTCTACTTCTACAACGAATAACACCATTTTGGCCACACCATTCTAACACACAAACCACACCACCACCACCACCACCACCACCACTACCACCATTTCTGCGATCACTGCCACAAACGCCAATATCAATTCAATGGATGACATACCATTCCTCTATCAACACCAACAAAGACAACGGCAGCAAGAACAACGGCAACAACAACAATAACAACAACAACAGACACCTCAAAAACGGAAACCTGCGCCCACCCCTACCTCACCCGTTTCTTGGAAGACGTCACCTTATCTTAAGGTCCCACAATCCGGTTCAGAAAGCGTTCGATTTTCCCGTTCCTATTTTTAGAAAGAGAGAGAGAGAAAGAGAAAACGCCGCCATCATCATCATCATCGTCATCATTGTCGTCATATCATCATCATCATCATCATCATCATCATCATCATCATCATCATCAGTCATCGTTGTCGTTGTCTTCATCATCATCATCATCGGTGTCGTCGTCGTTGTCATCATCATTATCATCATCATCATCATAATCATCATCATCATCATCATCATCATCATCACCACCACCTATTGACGTGATTGTCATCCCATCGCCATCATCGTTGACACCATCATCCGACATCACTAGCGCCATCATCATCATCACCATGACGATCACGCCGACGACCTCCACCACAAATACCATCATCATCATCATCATCATCACCACCACCACCATCATCATCATCATCATCATCATCACCATCGATAGCAACTGCTGTGAAAATCTGCAAATAACAACAGAAACAACAACAACAACATCAACAATGAAAGCAAACCGAAATGAAAGCAATAGGAGAGGAAGAAGAAGCAAAGCAATGATGACGACAATAACATGATTTTTTTTTTAAATGACAGCAACAACAACAAAAAAACAAAAAAATACATGAAAGAGAGAAACAAACATGAAGTAAAGAAAAAAAATATATGAATATACACAAAATTATGAAAAACCAGAAATTAAACTAGAGAGTGGTTATGGTGTTGTTGTTGGTGGTGGTGGTGGCCATCGTTGTCGTAAGGGCAATTTACACAAAATTATATATATATTTATACATGTATATATATATATATATATATATATATGAAGCCTAATATAGAGAAGGAAAAAGAAAAGAAGGAAGGAGGTGGGGGAAGGGGAGAGAGTGTGGAAGAATGTAATTAGAAATAGGAATCGAATGAAATAGAAAATGGTGAATTAAAAAGTAGGGAATGAAAATAAACGGAGAAAGGAGAATGGAATGAAAGAGATGAAGTGAAGAATGAATTTAATCAGTGAAAGATAGAAGAAACAATCTGTGAGAAAATAAATGAAAATGGATAGATAGATATATATATAGATAGATAGATAGATAGATAGATAGATAGATAGATAGATAGATAGATAGATAGATAGATAGATAGATAGATAGAAAGAGAGAGAGAGAGAGAGAGAGAGAGGGGGGATTGAATAAGAAAGGAAAGAGAGGCACAAAGATGTAGAGAAAGAGATAGATAGATAGACGGAGAGTGAGAGAGAGAGTTTGAATAAGAAAGGGGAGAGACACAAAGATGTAGAGAGACAAAGCGGGAATGAGACAGAACAACGAAGAGAGGAATCAAAGAGGAGAGGATGTGGAATGAATGAGTGAATGCAGGAATGAGAAGACGGTAGAATGAGTGTAATGAGATTCATTGAACGAGAAACAGAGAAAGAGAGAGAATGGAGATAGAATATTAGTGAATGAATGGAGATAGAGGTTGAGAGCATGTGAGTGCATGACAGAGGGAGTGTAGTGATCGAGTGTATTTTTCTTTTCTTTACAAAAATAAAATAGTTCGCAGAAGAGTTTAATAAGTTTAATTACCATGAAGAGTGTGGGAACAGTTTCGGGCATTTCTCTTATTTCGTCCGTACGAGGAGGCAAGTGAGAAACTGCAAGAAATAGCAAACACAAATTTCATTGATAGTACACTTTTTCTTAACTGTTTTTTCTTTTTATCTATTGACTCCTTTGATTTCTGGGGTCTTCAGATGGACCTTCATATCCATTCTATGTTTCAAAAATCGCATTATATTTTTATAAATATCGTTAGACGTTGAATAAAGACATTGTTAAGATATTTTGTATATTGTAGCAGTATAACAAATTTACCGCTCATAAATAGTAGCAACAAAATCTTGTGTGGACACTTAAAGGGCATATGGACACCCAATGAGCGCATGAACCCCTGTTGAGAATCACTAATCAAAAAATAATATTAAATGGTGAGTATGCATTAGGCGTAGGAGTGGCTGGGTGTTAAGTAGCTTGCTTACGAACCACATGGTTCCGGGTTCACTCTCACTGCGTGGCACCTTGGGCAAGTGTCTTCTACTATAGCCTTGGCCCGACCAAAGCCTTATGAGTGGATTTAGTAGACGGAAACTGAAAGAAGCCCGTCGTATATATGTATATATATATATATATATATTATGTGTGTGTGTGTGTGTGTGTGTATTTGTGTGTGTGTGTGTGTGTGTGTGTTTGTACGTTTGTGTGTTCGTGTTTGTCCCCCCACCATCGCTTGACAACCGATGCTGGTGTGTTTACGTTACCGTAACTTGGCGTTTCGGTAAAAGAGACCGATAGAATAAGTACTAGGCTTACAAAGAATAAGTCCTGGGGTCGATTTGCTCGACTAAAGGCGGTGCCCCAGCATGGCCACAGTCAAATGACTGAAACAAGTAAAAGAGAGTAAAAGAGTATTACCCAATGTTGCTCCCAGATATCAGTAAAATTACAAGTGAGATGATGGACACAACTGAAACGTTTATGACTATAGAACATTAAGCTGCAGCAATCAGACGTATTTTAGTAGTCTAGAAAGATCTAGAATGAGCATACGCAATACATGCGCTGCCACTAGACTATTAAAGATTTTTGATATCGGCGCATGGCCTCAAATCTGGAAGAGGATATTGTCGATTAAATCGCCCCCATTAACTGGTATTTTATGCTGTCGAAAGACGTAAAACGAAAGTGGCTTTAGTGGAATT
>NC_043013.1:11945370-11960370 GCF_006345805.1 Octopus sinensis
CTCTGATAAATATCAAGAAATATGATAGCGACACATGCAGAGATACACATATACACAGATGCACATACGTACACACTCACAAACACATACAAACGCGCGCGCAGCACACACATAAATATACAAGCATACATACTCATATACCTTTAAACGTACATGCATGCAGACATATATGTATGTACTGGTAGAGAAAGATTGGTGAAGAGTACAGCAGGGATCACCCCCCCCCCGCCGGAGCCTCATGGAGCTTTTAGGTGTTTTCGCTCAATAAACCACTCACAACGCCCGGTCTGGGAATCGAACCGCGATCCTACGACCGCGAGTCCGCTGCCCTAACCACTAGGCCATTGCGCCTCCACACACACAACCACACACACACCACAACACACACACAACACCACACCTAATATATATATATATATATATATATATATATATATATATATATATGTATGTATGTATGTATATATTTATGTATTTTGTGGCACTCGGTCCGTTACGACGACAAGGGTTCCATTTGATCCGATCAACGGAACAGCCTGCTCGTGAAATAACGTGTAAGTGGCTGAGCACTCCATAGATATGTACCCTTAACGTAGTTGTTGCGGCGATTTAGCGTAACACGGTCTATGACAAGTCTATGACAAATCTGGTTGTGGTAAAAGAGTACAACAGGGTTCACCACCTCGCGAATCTTTATGTGTTTTCGCTGAATAAACGCTCACAATTCCCGGTCTGGGAACCGAAACCGCATTCTCTTGACCGCGAGTCCGCTGCCCTAATCACTGGGCCATTGCAGCCCTAGCAATGTCTGCCTTGACTTTTTCCAAGATATATATATACATCAAGATGTAGGACAAGATACTGTGATAGCCTGGGCTTCCGAGGCACACTGCTCTTCAATATCCTCCCGTAGAACCTAAGAGACCTGCATTGGGTGGATGCAGATGTCTTTAAAATGACACTGGATCTCGTCTTGTCAGGTGTCCGAGATGAACCAACTTCACGGCAGGAGGTGCAGAAGAGGGCAGCTGCATCGAACTCTCTCATGCACCAGATGGCAATTGCTGAAAAGCATTCGTGAAGTAAAATCATGTAGCAACACCAAATGGCGGTGCCCCATCATGGCCACAGCTTGTGAGCTGAAACTAAATAAAATTTAAAAAACTAAAATAAAAATATACCTTCATTCAAAATGAATGCTCATAAGCTCACACAGAGATAGACATATGCCCATACTTACATAAATAAACTGATACATAACAACGAGTGTACAGAAAAGCATGCTTGCTCATACATGCATACATATATGCATACATACATGCACGTGAATATAAATATACATACATACACACGCACATACACGCGCACACCTATATAATTAATACACATATATACACAGCTACACATGCATATGCATACATAAATATTTACATTCATACATGCGAATACACATACCCACGCACACGTAGATACCTGTATACATGTACGCTATAATGCATGCATACATTCATACACAAATACGCATATACGTACAGGATTGCTCGACATTTTGCACACGTCGATCTGATGTACCAGTCTCTTTAGAAATACGCAGAATTATCTATATAAATATTGACGTTAATATCGTGAAATACGTTATAATGTATAAGTGTCCATGCAAGAGTAGAAGTATGGAAACTACAGAATATATGTAAGTGGGAGGGGGTATGTGCATTTGTGTTTGTAAGTGTATTATATGCATACATATATTTATATATGTATATATACACGCATACATATATATATATATATATATATATTTGTATTATGTATGACGTATATAGGTAAATATATATACATATTTGCATCTATATGCATATGCACATACATATATATATTTATATATATATATACACATATATATATGCCTGTTTGTGTGTGTGTATAAATATATATACATATTTGCATCTATATGCATATGCACATACATATATATATTTATATATATATATATATATACATATATATATGCCTGTTTTTGTGTGTGTATAAATATATATACATATGTATATACACACAGATATGTATGTGCATTTGTGCGTGTGTCTGTGTGTGTGTAGTGTGAGTGTGTGTACGTGTGTGTTTGTGTGTTCTTTGTTGTATGATATAGAATCGCGTAAAAATGCACGCAACGGATGGTGTAGATAGAGAAGAAAATAGAGATATTGAAAATGGAAGAAAATTAAGAAGGAAAGAAAGAAAGAAAGAAAGAAGAAGAAGAAGAAAAAAGAAGAAGAAGAAGAAGAAGAAGAAGAAGAAGAAGAAGAAATAGAATGCAGGGGGAAGGGGGAAGAGGAAGCGATGTCGATGAAGGAGGAGACGAAGAAAACTTGTGAGTGATATCAAGCATCGTATTGTTCAGTGTGAGAGAGAGAGTTGAAAAGACTTCCGTGTTGTAAGCTGGTTTGAATCAGAAGATGCAATAATGCGATGAAGCAAGATCGGGGAACTTCTGTAAGGAAGTAGCAGGAGGCGTGTCGGGGTGTCGGGCCGGGGGTTGGTAGGAGGTTTAGAAAGCGACGTGTGCAGTCGTTGCGTTGAGAAAGGTGCACGGAGATTGGTGCAGAAATGGAAGAGCTGGAAGTGAGGTGTTATACAGCTAGGGGATTTAAATGTAATAATTTCGCAAGCCGACTAGTGATAATAATGATTGAAATCATTTCTACAATAGGCAAAGGTAGTTGAGTTTGTGGGAAGTGGGATAACCGATCAGCCCGACCCAGTTCTTGGCTGGTACTTTATTTATCGACCCTGAGAGGATGAAAGGCAAGGTTGACGTCGACGGAATTTCAACTCACAACGTAGCAGCGGGCGAAATGCCGCTATGCAATCCGTCCAGCGTGCTAACGATTCCGCTCGCTCCCTGCCTTAATAATAGTAATAATGATCATTTTACTGGATTTTTGTCGGGAGGGGGACAATCGATCACATTGCCCTCAGTACTCAACTGCTACTTAATTTAATCGTCCCAAAAGGATGAAAAACAAAGTCGACCTCGGTGGAATTTGAACTCAGTACGCAACAACGAGCGAAGTACCTATTTCTTTACTATCCACAAGGAGCTAAACAGATAGAGGACAAACAAGGACAGACAAACGGATTAAGTCGATTAGATCGACCCCAGTGCGTAACTGGTATTTAATTTATCGACCCCGAAAGGATGAAAGGCAAAGCCGGCCTCGGCGGAATTTGAACTCAGAACATAATGACAGACGAAATACCGCTAAGCAATTCGCCCTGCGTGCAAACGATTCGGCCAACTCGCTGCCTTAATAATCATAATAATAATAATAATAATAACAATAAAAATAATAATAATAATAACAATTCCTATCATAGTAGGTGCATTAGGCATGATAAAAAAATATTCAGACAAATACATAACAAAAACACCAGGACTTACAAACACATATAACATACAGAAAATTGCACTACTAGGCACTGCACACATCCTACGCAGAACACTTTCCATACAATAACCATCAGAGCATCACAACAAATCACAGCACATACCCAAGGCACACAGAGCTGCCTCGGTAGTGAAGTGAAAGCACGCTATAAAAATAAAACTACTGAATAATAATAATAATAATAATAATGAGATATAAATAATAATAATAATAATATAATAATAATAATAAAATAATAATAATAATAATAATAATAATAATAGTAACTACAACAAATATTCTGCTCCATACCACAGACTTGCTTGTCAGTCGTTTGACCATAACCAGTTGAGCATGTCCCTTAGTGGTTGATGATATGCGCATCTCTGATCACGAGCAGAAGTAGTGGGGGAGCATCATAGCTATGTGTTGGGAGGAATTCTTTGGAGTTTGTATAATTCCCCTCTGGGTGTTTCGTTCAATATCCTTAATCAACTGTTATTCATGGACCTTTTGAACGGGATGGGCTACTAGATCTGAAGAAAATTCTAACTAGGCGCCACCAGCAAGGTCTTGCGCTATTTATATTGATATGAGATCACCATGTCACGCACATATAGTTGTCATGCATGTGCATGGTGTACCCTTATTAGACGGGTAGTCATGATGGTATACTGGGCTTTGTATATCTTAACCCAGTGTCATTTTGATGGCTTGCACTGCTCTCTCATTCACTTATAATAATAATGATCATAATAATATTAATGATTGTTTGGCATCCTTTCTGTCTCGGGAGACAATGGAGTTGCGCATTTTTTTTTTTCCAGGTCTAGTCTGGCTGTTATATTTTATTTCCTGTTACATTTCTTGCTGTGGCTGTGTAGTCCTATCCTGGACAAACACTCCCTCTGGCAGGTACTGCAATGTAGCGAAGACTGTTCCTGGCTGGTTGTAGTGCCATGGTCTCTTGTTTATGTCTTTCCTTTCTTTCCATTTCTCCTCTCTCTTTCTGTCACTCCTCTGTATACCCTCTTTACTGTACGTCGCCATTCTCCACGGTTGCCGGCGACTGCCTCCCAACCGCTAATGTTGATGTTGCAGGCCTTCATATCCCTTTTGCAAACATCCTTGTAACGTAAGATCGGTCTACCCACAGACCTAGTACCCCTAGCAAGCTCTCCGTAGAGTATGTCCTTGGGGATTCTGCATCTTTCATACGGCTAACATGCCCAAGCCATCTCATACGTCTTTGTGTGAGGAGTGCAAACATGCTTGGTATTCCTGCTTGCCTGAGGACATCTTTGTTGGGGATATGATTCTGCCATTTGATGTGGAGGATTTTTCGGAGGCAGCGCAGGTGAAAGATGTTTAGGTGACGCTCTTGGCGTGTGTAGCGTCCAGGTCTCGCTTCCATACAGTAGAGTGCTGAGTACATATGCCTGGTAGATCTTCATTTTTGTGGTCTTGGTCAGCTTATTGTTGTCCCATATTAATGATTACAATAACAATAATAATAATAATAATAATAATAATAATATTTAATAATAATAATAATAATAATGATAATAATAATCACATAATAATATCAATTATCATTATCATTGTTATTATTATTATTATCATTATTATTAATATTATTATTATTATTATTAAATCAAAATTAAAAGAAGAGTGCGATTGTTATCTAGTGAACGATATTTTGACATCTTGTGTGTTTTCAACTGGTTTAAAAAATAAATCTTCAACAATTATAATAATAATAATAATGATAATTATTATTGTTGTTATTATTATTATTATTATTATATTATTATTATTAATATTATTATTATTATTATTATTATCATCATCATCGTTATTATATTATTATTATTTTTATTTTTAATATTATTATTATTATTATCATTATTATATTATTATTATTATTATTATCATTATTATCATTATTTTATTATTATTATTATTATTATTAGTATTATTATTATTATTATTATTATGTATTGTTATTATTTTATTATTATTATTATTATTATTATTATTAACATTATTGTCATTATTTTATTATTATTTTTATTATTATTATTATATTATTATTATTATTATTATCATCATCGTTATTATTATTATTATGATTATTATTATTATTATCATTATTATCATTATTTATTATTATTATTATTATTATATTTTATTATTTATATTATTATTATTATTATTATGGTGAGCTGGCAAAATCTTTAGCACTCTGGGTAAATTGTTTAGCCATATTTCATCAGTCTATACATTCCGAGTTCAAATTCTACCGAAGTCAGCTTTGCCCTCTAACACTTTCGGGTCGATAAAATATGTACCAGTTGAGAACTGGGGTCGATGTAATCGACTTACCCACCTCTCGCCAAAACTTTGGCCTTGTAGTGAAATTTGAAGTCATTATTATTATAAATAGTGTTAAATCTGATTTTTCCAGCCGAAAAGTGTCAAGATTTGGACCAATTTGCAGCATATAATTTTAAACCACCCACCCACAAGAGATGGATCAGAGATTGCGCTTATTCACTTTCTCCGTTTGTAGTGTGGTAGTCTAAATCAAATTTTCCTCATTAGCCCACTCGACTGGTAATACAGATAAAAGAATGTGAAAACCGAACGGTCTCCAAACACTGCAGAATATTAAAGTAAAACCACCAATCATATTGAATGTCGCGAAAATCAAAGCGTTTACTGTTCCCGAATCTATTCAGAGCAAATTCATTTTTCAATTTGTGTTGTCACATAGTCATCTAACCAACGTTTATTATTTCTTCTGTATTACAATAAAGAAAACGTAATTTCTTCTGTGTTACGATTCTGTTTGAAAAATCTGTTTCCAAAATGTTTTTAATTTTTCATTAGAATGTATCATATCTAATTCTATGATTATGTTTCTAATATTGTTACGCATTATGCTGTATGATTATTTTGGAAAAGTGTAGTTTTAAAAGAATTGTTCTTCGCTTATATTCTTCTGATGAAATCTATTATTTAAATAATACATTTTAGCTTTAGTTGGCGAAGAATGGAAAAAATGGTTAATATATACATTTCACATTCATGATGTACTGGTTTCGATTCCACTTGTGGTCATCATGGGTAAGTACCTCTTTTGATATACTCGGGTCCAACTGTATGTTGTAAGTGAAAATGCATAAATGGAAACGATATGGAATAGCATCCGATAATTGTAGCTGCAATTAAAAGGTCCAGCCTTACCCCAAAAATCACTCAGCTTCTACTTTCAGAATTACTTCAAGGGTAATTGTGCCTATAGAATACTCTATCAAATACACGCTAAGTATTTCTACCTGACAGTTCACCTAATAGTATAACTCAACATTTAAGGCCAGAAACACTGATAGATACCCATTTTAAGGATCACAATCTTTACAATAGAACTTTCTCCTATTATCCATGATGTTCCTATTTACTAATTGCTATACATTCCTCTTAAAATATCGAGAAAAATAGCCGTATTTGAACCAGACTATCGTACTTGATTCGATAGAGTAAAATTAGAGTTCTAAGTTCCACTTTATCCTCTAAATTATTTGTACTGCGTTTGCGTATCCTATAACACTAAATTCTTTAGAATACAAAGAGAATATAAAAGTTTCTGTCTTAGGCACAAGGCCAGCAATATTGATGGGTGGGTAAATAGATGAAGCATAAAAATCAGAAATTGATTGCTAAGGGCATAAGACAAAGTTGATTTTTAACAAGGACTTAGTTTGTGTTTGTACATCCTCAACTCTTAACTTGTGGAAAACCGTCACCTGGTGGGAATATTTAAGATTCTATGAGGAAATAGGGTTCCCTTATAGAAATTGTCCTTTTTAATTCTTTTATTTTGAAAGGTTTATGTTCGCTTAATGTTAAATTAACGAATGCGAATGTTACGTTAATATCTGTCCATCCTCTACGGCGGTGTGCAGCAGACTCGTTATGGGGTCGGGGAAAATGATTAGCCGCATTTCGCCGGTCTTCACGTACTGGTTTCAAATGCTGTCGGTGTTGACATTGTCTTTCATCCTTTCGAGATCGATAAAATAAGCGTCAGTTGAGCACTGGGGTCGATTTAATCGACATTGCCCCTCATCGAAATTACTAACTTTGTGCCACTATTTGAAACCAATGTCTATCCATGTCCCTCTCTGCCTACTACGTCCACTCCTATGAGGGTCATGGAAGTAGAGTGCTCAGACACCTCTCTCATACAGACACAATTTTCTTCTCTACTGGACCCGCTTTGGAGTCCTGGGTCATGCATCTTTTGTGCTTGCACTCCACACCACCCAGAACAAGTTAGAGGCATATTACTGGAGATTTTAATATTATTTTCTAAAGGACACTCGTCTTCCTAAGATTCGAACACGTCCTATGTTAACTGTGCGACGGATGATGCGGTATGGTTGTACCTTCGAATCCCTTTCATATTGCAGTTTTGGTACTTTTATTCCGACCAATCACCGAGCTGGTATTCATATTTGACCTGCAAAGAAATTAATAATAATGCTGTTTATATTATGTAATAAATGCAAGCCTGCCAGCGGGCAGATTCATTAGGGCGCCTGGCAAAATGATTTGAGCTATTTCGTTCGTCTATACGATCTGAGTTCAAATTCTGCCGAGATCCACCTTAGCTTTCGATTCGATAAAATAAGGGTTCCATGTACTCAACTAGGTTCGATGTAATCAAGTAGCCCCTACTCCGAACGTGCTGGCATTGTGCCAAAGTTCGAAACCAATATTGTGATATAAATGATGTTATATGAAGACTACTTAAAACAATGCTGTTAATGCTATGTAATAGTGTTGTTTACAACGTTACAGTGATTTATCACATAAGTGTGTTGGGAATCAGGTTGGTAAGCTGTTTAAGAGAAGCAGAATACAGAAAATTGATAAATACTATTGGAATAAACCAAGTTTTTTACAGCCATTTATTTATTTATTTATTTATTTATGTATTTATTTATTGTTTGCCGTGTATTCAACTACAAACCATTGTTTAGTAAGCAGTACGTTTCCGAGACATGTATGTGTCTGTGTATGTATATAAGTGGATGTATCTGTATGTATGTGTGTGTCAGTACGAGTGTGCGTGCTTGCGTGTGTGCTTGCGTATGTGAGTGTATGTGTGTGTGTGTGTGTGTGTGTGTGTGCTACTGATAACATGAAACTCATTACAACCTGTTGCATGGTTGGTCTGACGTTAACATTACTGGCCACCCTAAGGTAGTTTTCATTGGACACAAAGCTGTCAATAAGTAGATGAAGTCAATCAAGTCAGCAGATATTTAGCGGCTGCAAGTGAGAGACTCCTAAACTTTGTTTAGTCATCTCTCTAGGACAAGGAAACTTCAAAATAACACTAAGTTTATTGCCATGCCGGTGATCTCGATGTTGTGCGTTTGCGGACTACTTGGTTTTGTAGGTGAGAACCTTAACTGTTTTGCGAAAGCTATGCTTGTATTCAAATTTCAGTATAGAAATTGCTAACAGTTATTGGTCTTTATCATGAAGAATGAGGCAATTTGCCAGTGATGGTGGTACTCGTCTAGAAGTTGGAAGCCACCATATATGTATGTATTTGTGCATGTATAAATGTATGTAAGAGAGAGCAGTGCATACCATCAAAGTGTCACTGGGGTAAAATATATGAAGCCCAGTACACCTATAATGATTACCCGTCTGATAAGGGTACACCATGCACATGCAGCAAAACCATATTGCTGTCCTCGAGACGTTGATTTCATATCAAGATAAACAGTGCATGACCTTGCTGGAGGGGCCCAGTTAGAATTTCCTTCAGGTCGAGTAACAACACTGCTCAAAAGGTCCCTGAAAAAGGGTTGTCTAAGGATGTTGAACGAAACACCCATGTTTCCAGAGGTGAATTATCCAAATCCCAAACAATTCCTCTCAACACATGGCTATGATGCTCCTCCACTAAATCTGCTCGTGATCAGAGATGCACATATTGTCCACCACTAAGGCACATGTTCAACTGGTTAAGGCCAAATAATTGACAAGCAAATCTGTGGTCCTAAACAGAATATTTGCTTTAGCCCCTATGTATGTATGTATGTATGTATGTATGTATGTATGTATGTATGTATGTATGTATGTATGTATGTATGTTGTATGTATGTATGTTTGTATGTATGTATGTATGTATGTTTAAGAGACAAACTTAGAGTTGTGACAGAATAATAATATGGCTACGTTAAATAATTACCTTAGTATTTTGAGTACGTTTGACTTTTTCAGATGTACTGAAATGTGCATATACACACGTACACAATCGCACACATGAACACATATATACACATCTATATATATGTGTGTGTGTTTGTGTGTATACATATACAACTATATACAGCTATACATATGCATATATGCATATATATGTATGTGAACATATATATATATATAAATGCATGTGTGTGTCTATATATATATACGCATATATATTTAGACACACATGTACAAAATGCATATGTGTATATATGTATAATATATATATTTGTGTGTGGCTTAATGATAGGAATCTCAAATATTATACGCAGACAAATCTAAAAGATATGACTTATATTTTAACGGTTTTTTCTTCGTCTTCTTTTCTTCGTCTCTGTCTATGTCTCGGCTTCTCTTTCTTTTCCTCTCCCTCTCTCTCTCTCTCTCTCTCTCTATCTATCTATTTATCTATCTATCTAGCACTAACAATCATTATAGAATGGGAGAGCGTACAAAAATAAAAGCATCATCAAAAACAACAGCAACCACAGTAACAAACAACCAATGGCAACTGCTACTACTACTACTACTAATAATAATAATAATGGTAATAATAATAAAAATAAAAATAATAATAACAACCGTGATGATGATGATGATGATGATGATGATGATGATGATGATGATGATTATGATGATGATGATGGCGATGATGATCTTGATAATAATAATAATATAATAATAATAATAATAATAATAATAATAATAATAATAATAATCGTACTATTAATACTATTGCCGCTAGTACTATGGGAAGAGAAGAGACATAATGAAGTGAAAGAGGCGGAAGTGGAAGAAAAGCGAGGTGTTATATAAACAAAGAAATATAAACATTTATGCATCATTTAATAATCCACAATATCAGATTTTGTTTGCTTTTGTGAGTCCCTCCGTCTCTCTCTCACTCTCTCTTTATATATGTGTGTGTGTGTATGTGTGTTTATGTATACACCTGCATATGTGTTCGTACATATATACACATACATATACAAATACATAGATACATATATATATGTATATATATATATATATATATATAATATATATATATATATATTATATATATATATATATATACAAATATATATATGTACATAACACACACGTGTGCGTATGTATGCGTGTGTAAAAAAGAGCACAGACTTTTTACTCACACACAAACTAATGCAATCAAAATCACATGTGGCAGTCCGATGTCTGCCAATACATCGTATGTAATATATATATATACATATATATATATATATATATATATATATATATATATATATATATATATATATATATATATATATATATGTTTGTGTGTGTGTTTATATAAACATGTGAACAAGTATATGTATGTAGACGTGCATGCATATACATTCATAAATGCATATATATATATATATTATATATATATATATGTGTGTGTGTGTGTGTGTGTGTGTGTGTGTGCATAAATGATATCCATATTTATATCTCTATGTCCACACATACAAACAAAGACACATACGAATACACATATTCTTTACTAATGACTAAGAGACGAGTGTGTGTACGTTGTTATAGTATGTGCGGAAATCAGTGAAAGCATAATTCTTTTAGCATTGAAGATGAAGCAGCTGTTTCTCTAAGTCAGACCACACATATGTCTGTACAACAGCGCTAAGCGTCCTAGAAAAGTAGCTATAAATATTTAAACACAGGCATTCGCCCTCAATTACAAACATATACGCATGCATATATATATACATATATATATATATAATATAATATATATATATATATATATATATATATATAAATAATATATATACATATATACATAAGCCGAATAATAACAGTGGGATAGTGATTCAATCACTACCATTGTATCAGACGTGTTTTTATTAATGAATTCAGCTATTATATCACGTGAAAAAAAAACCGTTTCGTCAGGTGGATATGTGCACGAATTAAACATTTTAAAGAAACATTTCAACGAATTCAAGTATGTGCTATTTCCGGATTCCCTTACGATCTTCTTGATTCCCTTGCGATTAACAAGGGTATCACGAAATGCCTCATACTTGAATTCATTCGAATGTATTTGTTAATGTTTAATTTGTGCATATATTCAGCCATTGAATAAAATTTTAAAAACACGTCTGAAACAGCTGTAGTGAGTGAACCACAATCCATCTGATGTAATTGGAACCTACAATGAGCGTGCATTTGGAGTCTCTTGAGTGAAGTACAATTGGTGTATTGCTTGTACCTAGGTACAGTTTTGAGAACGTGGTATATTCTGTCGGACGCTTGTGATCGTACATGCAACAGGCATGTGAATCCCTCTTTACTTCGATATGCACTTATATATTCCTCTAATGTTGCTTTGTAAGTGATAGCTTTCTCATTGGCCCGACCTGGGTGCTTTACTGTTTGAGGATCTGATAGGCTGGAATCCTGAATTGATTATATATATTGCACCAGGTGGTGCTATTAAGTTAGACATGGCCTGGGCCAATAATGGCCGAAACCTATCAAAGTATATGCATATGTGTATGGTGTGTTTATGTATGTGTGTGTGTGTATGTATGTGTGTGTGTGCATATATATATATAATGTATATATATATATATATATATATATATATATATATATATATATATATATATACATATATATAAAACAACAAAATTATCTCATTGTCATACTTCCCTTCCTCCCAACTCATATATATATATATATATTATATACAGCCTAGAGTAAGCCTGAAAAACAATGGGCTTTGTTTGGCTATAGGATATTTCATAAATTCAGAAACTTTTGTATAATGCACTAACTATAAGATGAATGATATCATGGATCAATAAGAAGATTCGGTATTTGTTTTCATTTTATCGCCTGTATTTTTGTTAAAATTTTGTATGGAACGCAGCATTTCCAAGAAGAAGAATATTGTAATGTCGAAGAGTCATGTGCATAGCTGTGCAAGTGAGAATAATCTTAGGTAGGTATGTATATATACACACGCACATACACGCGAGCACACGTACACACACATACACATACATGTATATGTATTTTTGTGTAAGAAACTGAAGCAGTATCAAATTGATATTCTAAAACAATTTTGAGGTTAATACTGCTTCAATTGCACATACCAGAATATTTATTCACCACAGCAGCAATTCGCAAAACAAGTGAATATTAATTATTTGTGTCGCATTTCTGTGTCAGGGGAATTTCTTACAATTACAATATGTAGTAGAGCGTCGAATTCGCAACAAAAAACAATTTGATTCGCGTATTGTATCCTGCCATAGTCATGTATGCCTGTCATACTCTATTCTTTTACTTGTTTCAGTCATTTCACTGCGGTTATATTGGAGCACTTCCTCAAAAAATATATAGAATGCTTCACGAATTTGCGTGTACTCCTTGCGCAATGACCGTGCTAATCTTCTCTGTATCGTTCCAATATAAGAATATGTACTGCCGTAGTCAGTACTGTGTGGGTCCATTAAATAATTACTAGAGAAATTATTAGGTAGTTCGTATCTACTATGCCCATAAATATTATGGTCTTGTACTTAGTTTAAATTGGAGGTGCGTGGCTTAGTGATTAGAGTGTCAGCATCATGATCGTAAGATTCTGGTTTCGATTCCTGGACCGGGCGACGCGCTGTGTTCTTGAGCAAAACACTTCATTTCATGATCATCCAGTCCACTCAGCTGGCAAAAATGAGTAACGCTGCGATGGACTGACGTCCCGTCCAGCTGGGGAACACATATGCCATTGTAATAGGGAAATCGGGCCCATGAGTCTGGCTAGGCTTTGAAAAAAGGACGCATTTATTTATTTATTTATTTATTTATCTATTTATTTATTTATTTACTTAGTTCAAAAGTCCTCATCATACAAACATTTAAATGTTTCCTTCTAGAGCATCGAAAACAACAAATGAAAAATTATTTTAAATTAATCGTGTTTGAAAATAAAATTTTTCTCAACCTTTTGAGTTGATTTGATGAACGGAAACTGAAAGAAGCCTTTCAAAAAATACATGTGTGTGTTTGTATGTGTCTCTTTGTGTCGGTCTTCGTCCTCCACCACCACTTAGCAATTGGTAGTTGTGCTTTTCTGTCCTCGTAATCTAGCGCTTTAGCAAAAAGATACAAGAACTAGGTTTTAACGTAAGTACTGGGGTTGATTCATTTGGCTAATAGGGTTCTCCTAGGTGCTTAGGCAGCATGGCCGAAGTCTAATGACTGAAACAAATAATCGATAAAAAGAAAATGACTTAAAATTAGATGACATCAAATTTCCATATATTTATAAATTATTTCAGAAATATATCTTGAAGAACACGTCACTCGACCACTTACGTACTCGTTTCTTATGCGTTCGATTAATGTGTTATCACTTAATCCGCCATATCCTAAACCCGCCATATCCTAAATGTGCAACCACAATACTTATACACGACCACACTTGATCATACTCACCCTAATATACACAAAGAAACTCACACATCAATTTCACTTGCCAATTTTTCAAGCCTGATGAAATGTTCTGGTTTCACGCTCTTGTAATTTAATTACATTTATAAGCAAATAAATATTCATGCTATGGAACGCAGAAACACAACGTATGTGAGATTAAAATTGTAAGCAGGGTTATAGTCATAAGTTTAATAAACACATATCCAGTCTGTATCTGAAAAGGCACAGTCAACTGACAGATATTTTTGTCAAACGACAGATTATTAAAAAATCCGGGCAAGAACAGAGTATGAACTAGTGGCGCTTTTCAGGTTATTTTTACCGATATCGGACGCTGCGTCCTTATCAGAATCATCATTAACGCCATCGACTCGACCTTCACCAACGGTAGCAAAAATAACGAACTCAGTCGTTGTCGTTGTTGTCGTCGTCATCAACATCATCATGATCATCATCATCATCATCCTCATCATCATCATCATTATCATCATCCTCCTCCTCCTCATCATCATCATCATCTTTATAGCCATCACCGTATCATCATAACCACCACAATCATTATTACCATAATGGCTGCCAGTACCGTCGTCATCATCATCATCATGATCAACATCATCATGTATCATCATCATCGTCATCATCATCATCATCATCATCATCATCATCATCATCATCATCATCACAATCCCTACTACTAGAAACACCATAGGCACCACCACCGACAAAACCACTACTAACCACCACCTCCCATAACACCCTCTTCATAATC
>NC_043013.1:11962870-11970370 GCF_006345805.1 Octopus sinensis
AGCCACGTGGTTCCGAGTTCAGTCGCATAACGTGGTACCTTGAGCAAGTAACTTCTACCATACCCTCGGGCCAATCAAACCCTTATAAATGGATTTGGTAGTCGAAGCTGAAAATATACACGTCGTGTGTGTGTGTGTGTGTGTCTGTCTGTCTGTCTGTCTGTGTCTGTGCGTGTGTCTGCGTCTGCTTGTGTGTGTGTGTTCTTAATTATAGCTAAAGTTGGTGGTTCTTATGAATTCAAAAGTTTTCATTGGTGCCTTTCATTTGTTGGGGTGACATTTTCCTGAGGTCAAATCTTTCTTGAAATCTATATACTTCATAATACAGAGGATGTTAATAATATTAAGGTTCAAATAAATTTGTTATATTTTTATTAACAAGTTGTTATGTGCCATGCTGCTCCTTTAGGTAAATGATCGAACGGAACATGTGGGGATATTCAACATGGGCAATAACTTGTCCTTCATGTCATAATACTTTGGCACGGACTCCCTAGAGCATCCTATGCTGGAGAGCTTAATAGATGCAGCAGAAGAAAATGCGGATCCACAGAAAAGAATAGTACAACTCAGATAGTATGAGGTGGTACCAAAAATTTCCCGGACTAGTTCTGTAGCGCTCCAACAGTCGGTAACACACGGTTTCATTCGCAGTGAGAGCTAGAAGTGATCTTCATGAGGCAGAGTGTCAACTGATATACTCCGCAAGTTGTAAAATTTTTGTTTTTGTGATCCCGTTTCTGTTGTAGTTTGCGATTTTTCCATGGACAGTAATGAAGAGCAAACGTGAAATTTTGCGGTAGACTCAGGAAGTCTGCTACAGAGTCTTTGAGGCTTACTTCGGCAGGCTTACGTCGAGGTGGCAATGGATCGTACGAAATGCTTCGTGTGGCAAGGACGCTTTAAATGTGGAAGAACGTCTCTGGAAAACGATTAGCTATCAGGAAGACCTGCTAGGAGCGTCACCCCTGGAAATGTGGTATTCTGCAATGTAGAATTAGTAGATCGTCAATCGAGTGTTCTACTGCGACGTTTTGAAACGTCTGAGAGAGGACATTCGGTGAAAATGACCAGATCTTTGGACCTCCAAGAATTGGATTATTCACAACGCCAATGCAAACTATCACCGACCTCTCCTCACTCGTGAGATTCCCGCCAAAACAATATGGTATCGCTTCTGTATTCGCTCTATTCGCCAGATTTACTACCGAAATCTCTACTCCAAGGTGAAAATGCAGCTCAAAGGTCACCGTTTTAGCACTGCTATCGAGATTCAGAATGATTCGCAGAAGGTCTCAACTCGCTTGCGGAAAACGACTTCCAGGCCGGATTCCAAAAGTGGCAGGAACGCTGTGATCGGTGTATTTCTACGCAAGGTGAATATTTCGAAGGTGATGATATTTTTTTTTATTGCGTATGTAGTCTAGGAACCTTTTGATACCACCTCGTACTTGGACAGCCCACAGATGCAGCTCGTGTAGCAGAGATTGTTATATGCGCATCGAACTGTTCAGAGATTGTAAATGCTGCTCGAGTGGAGCGAGCGACTAAGACCTACTATATTAACTCCATCATAGTTATACAACGACGTAATTAAGGCCGTAGAGTGACCTTTCTGCTGCTAAGGATCAACAATTATTGTCGGTAGAGATTGGCAAGCAGAGACGGGAACCTAGTACACGGAAACTATATTAGAGCGCAGTGGCTGCAATCGTGAGTGTTTGGGTGTAAAACACACAAACACACGCTAACTTAATTGCAGATTTATAAACTAGGCTTTTAATGTTTAAAAGACAGATCAATCATATAATAAACATCTTAAATGTTGTATATTTGTATATTACAATGTAGCGAATAAAATGAGGTAAGACGGTACACATGTGTATACATGTGTATACATGTATGACATAGAATTCAATTAACTTAGAACAGATGAATATATTAGTATAATTATACCTAAAATCTCCAAGAAGTTAAGGAGATAGACA
This sequence comes from Octopus sinensis, assembly GCF_006345805.1. Taxonomy (NCBI): domain Eukaryota; kingdom Metazoa; phylum Mollusca; class Cephalopoda; order Octopoda; family Octopodidae; genus Octopus; species Octopus sinensis. Next base: position 11,964,859 of record NC_043013.1, read on the forward strand.
AAGAACATGCTGTCTCAACTCTAAGTTTAGAAGTAACTTCTAAACTGGAGTTGAACAGCATGTTCTTTGTCTATCTCCTTAACTCTTGGAGATTTTAGGTATAATTATACTAATATATTCATCTGTTCTAATTTAATTAAATTCTATATCTTTGTGCAGCTGAAGATTGCTCTGCATTTTAAATTGATGTAATGATTGCATTGTTCAGTTAAATGGAGTTGCATGAAACGATCGTACTGCATTACCTCAGCTGTCCTTGCTGCTTATTTTGATCCTAATCACCTTTGAAATTGTATGGATAGTACCGTACGAAATTCCGGTGCCTCAACATAAGTACCATATTCATCTGAATACATATATCTATATATATATATATATATATATATATATATATATATATATATACTGCAAAATGTACCCATCGTTGCTAAATGTATGCAAAAGGCAAAAAAATAAGCCTCTACAAGGACTGAAAATCCACAACTATGTTGCCAATGTTTGGAACAATTCATCGATCGCTTTATTGGAGAGAGGATGTGTGTATGTATCTTTTATCTTTTATTTCTTTCAGCCATTAGACTGCAGCCATTCTAGACCTTGCTTTGAAGAATTTTTGTCTAATGTATAAAACAGAGCATTTATTTTCGTTATTTTAAGCCTAATATTGATTCAATCGATCTGTTTTACCGAACTGCAAAATGACTGGGAGGGAAACACACCAGCACCGGTTGTCAGGCAGTGGTGGTGGTCGTGATGGAGAACAAACACGCCTGTGCGTTTGCACATACAAACTCACACGCAAACACACACAGACGTATGCGCGCGCGTGCATACACTCACACACATACATACACACACATACATACACACACACACACGCATAGACAGACAAACAAACATAGCTTCACTGAGTTTGACAGTCATATGCAGGAGATCAAATTGTTAAATATGTATAACCCCTTTAAAATATGCTGATTGCCACCTGTTTTGTTTGCCCGCTGAATCGTATAAATATACCCGCAGGAGTAGCCGTGTGGTAAGTAGCTTGCTTACCAACTACATGGTTCCATGTTCTGTCCCACTGCGTGGCACCTTGGGCACGTTTCTTCTAATAGAGCCTCGGGCCGACCAAAGCCTTGTGAGTGCATTTGGTAGACGGAAACTGAAAGAATCCTATCGTATATATGTATGTATATATATGTATATATATGTATATATATGTATATATAAGGCGGCGAGCTGACAGAATCGCTTGCGCGCCGGTGGTTGTGAGTTCAAATTCCGCCGAGATCGACTTTGCCTTTCATCCATTCGGGGTCGATAAATTAAGTACCAATTACGCGCAGGGGTTGATGTAATCGACTTAATAACTATGTCTGTCCTTGTTTGTCCCCCCCTATCATTAGCCCTTTGTGGGCAATAAAGAAATACGTATATATGTATATATATGTATGTGTGTGTATATGTTTGTGTATCTGTGCTTGTCCTTCCACCACCGATGGTGGTGTGTTTTTGACCCCGTAACTTAGCGGTTCGGCAAAAAGAGAACGATAGAATAAGTACTAGGCTTACAAAGAATAAGTCCTGGGGTCGATTTGCTCGACTAAAGGTGTTGCTCCAGCATGGCAGCAGTCAAATGGCTGAAACGAATAAAAGAAAAAAAGTATATATATATATATATACTTTTCTAAGATAGAAGTCAGGTGGTAGTAGCCAATGAGGCCACTTCCATCAACACGCAAATAGTGAGCGGTGTTCCGCAGGGCACTGTCTTGGGACAACTACTGTTCATAATGGCCCTCTCAGACATGCCCGCAGCCACGCAGAGAGCCACGATCACAAGTTATGCAGATGATACAAAAGTTTCACAGGCAATACAGAACCCTGAGGACACTAAACGCCTGCAATGTGAGCTGGACAAAATATACAAGTGGGCTGAAAAGAATAGCATGCAGTTCAATGCTGAAAAGTTTCAAGCTTTATACTATCAGCATGCAAAACTAAATGCAATACCCAATGAATACACTGGACCCGGAGGAATTGCAATCCCAGAGGCACAATCAGTGCGTGACCTGGGTATTTACATGAGTGATGACGCAACCTTTCGTGTACATGTTGCTAAATTGGCAATGAAATGTAGACGACTGGCCGGATGGATTCTCAGAACGTTTAGAACAAGAGAACAAGAAACCATGATGGTCCTCTGGAGGACACTTTTCCTAAGCCACTTTGACTATTGCTCTCAGTTGTGGTCACCATCCAGTGTCAAGTTGATCACAGAACTTGAGGCGATCCAACGTAGCTACACGAAGAAGGTAGCCTCTATGCAGAATATAAGCTACTGGGAAAGACTCAAGAGATTAAAACTATATTCCTTGGAGCGTAGGCGGGAAAGATATGCCATAATATACATCTGGAAGATCCTGGAGGGACTTGTCCCAAACTTTGGCATCGAGAGTTACACAAATGCCAGAACTGGGCGCCACTGCGTGGTGCCTAGGACTCCAAATTTGCCATCAAGATGTAGGACAAGATACTGTGATAGCCTGGGCTTCCGAGGCCCACAGCTCTTCAATATCCTCCCGAAGAACCTAAGAGACCTGCATGGGGTGGATGCAGATGTCTTTAAAATGAAACTGGATCTCTTCCTGTCAGGTGTCCCAGATGAACCAACTTCACGGCAGGAGGTGCAGATGAGGGCAGCTGCATCGAACTCTCTCATGCACCAAATGTCAATTTCTAAAAAGCTTTCGTGAAGTAAAACCATGTAGCAACACCAAATGGCGGTGCCCCAGCATGGCCACAGCTCATGAGCTGAAACTAGAATCAATCAATCATATATCCTTCTTTCCTTCTTTCCTGAGAGTCCAATAACACTATATTTGTTCCACGTCCTCGCGTTGTTGTGTTTTTTTGTGTTTTCTTGTTTGGATTAACTATATATATAAATATAGATATATTATTTAAGAGCGGCAGAAATGTGAAAAAAGCTGTTACTCAGAGTGAGCGAGAACGTGAAACTCTGAGTAACAGCTTTTCTTATATTCCTGCTGATTTTAAATAAAGCATATTACTCTACCTCAGGTATTTGAGTACTATTGTTTCCACCTTGTTTCACATTTATGTATTTACTCAGATATATATATATACTTTCATTCTTTTACTTGTTTCAGTTATTTGACTGCAGCCATGCTGGAACACCGCGTTAAAGGGTTCTAGTCGAACTAATCAACCCTCAAGACTTTTTTCAACCTAGTACCTATTTTATCGATCTTCTTGCCGAGACGATTAGCTACGGGGACGTAAAATACCAACGCCTGTTGTCAAGCGGCGCTGGTGGGGTGGGGTGGGGTGGGGTGGGACATATAAACATATATATATATATATAATATATATATATATATATAATATATATATATATATACAGGGAGAGAAAGAGCGAGAGAGTGAGAGAGAGAGAGAAAGATAGATGTATATATGCACATATGCATACGTACACACATCCCTGCATCCAGCCATACATCTAGCCATCCATCTACACATACATACAAACATACATACATATATACATACTTACGATATGTCCTTATGACTTTAATGCCCAAATACTGACCACTTCTAAACAAATGTGGGAGAGACTTTACCTGTCGCTCATTTTCGTACCTGTATCTGCTCTTTGCAGGTAGATATCTTGTTATCGCTGATTTATTTGCTATCAAGGTATTTTAATGTTTCTCATGTTCTCATGTTTCTTTCGTCCACCCCCTCCCAGTCACCGCCTCTCTCTCTCTCTCTTTCATTAGTTACGGGAAATCATATAAGTATCGGATATTTAATAGTAAAAGTTAGAACTAGTAATCAAAGTCTACATAAGCTCTAAAATATATGACTATTTATCATTGGTACAGCTGCAATGGTAGGTTAAGCTATCATTTATAAAGAAGAAAGTATAGTAAATTATACAGGTATTAAGTGAAGAAGATAAACCAAAACAAAATAAAAACAAACATAAAGCCAATGCAACACAGAATAACGGAAGTAAAGCAGAATGGAAACTGAATGCAAAATAATAGCATGGGCACAGGAAAACCAAAAGAAAAAAAAACACTATATAAATAGATAGGCGCAGGAGTGGCTGTGTGGTAAGTAGCTTGCTTACCAATCATATGGTGCTGGTTTCAGTCCTACTGCGTGGCAAGTGTCTTCTACTATAGCTTGAGGCCGACCAAAGCCTTGTTTCTGAGTGGATTTGGGAGACGGAAACAGAAAGAAGCCCGACGTATATATTTATTTACTTAAACATATATACATATATACACACACAGATAGATAGATAGATAGATAGATAGATAGATAGATAGATAGATAGATAGATAGATAGATAGATAGATAGATAGATAGATAGTGCAAATGTGACGAAAAAAGAACAAAAATAAGTTAAAAACATAGACACAAATGCGGTATTAGCTTGACGCCCTGAAAATTTGAAAAAGCGGAAACATCTGGAACATTTAGAATATGCACATCTAGAGAGAACAGAACGGAGAATGAAAACTGAAGTATAACAAACGTAAATTTTTTCAACCATCACGGTATGCAGGAAGACCAAATAATAACACTCACAATATTTGGTTTTTAAAAAAATTAGTCGCCTTGGCTGGAAGAGTTGAAGCTAGATCAGTAAACATGAAAGACATTCTAACCATTTTACCAAAGCAGATCCATGTTAGAAGCTTTGATCTTTGCAGCGAAACGGCTACTATGTTTTGCATAAGAATTTAGAAATTTTGAGGAAGACGATAAATGCTGTATTAAAACAGCCCTTGCCTGTGCAACCCGAACCCATATGTTCCCTAAATATGACAGAAAGGCAGCTCGTGAGACGCAGGCGCACTGTTAATAAAAATACATGAAATCTTTTCCCCCAAAATTTTGAAATTCAAATAAGGTAAACATTTTACAAAGCTAATAGAATAAATGGAAAAAAATCGCGTATTTCCTAGAACGTCTGTCCTGTTTACGGATTACGTAATACATTATGTAACTCTCAAATTCATCAGGCAAGTATGTAAAACAAGTGAACAAAGACTCTTTGTTTCATTCACTGAGTTATCAACAAGTACATACATACGAACATATATATACACACGCACGCACATTTATGGTTAATGAGAGACGGAGGACGGAAGATACGAGAGGTTTTACAAATCACTACATTTGTTTCGACGCATCTAACATCGGCCTCTGACGAATGCTAGATGTATCGAAACAATTGTAGTGATTAATAAAATCTCTCGTATCCTCCATCATCTGTCTTTCATTAACCAGATACATAACGAACTCAATAAAAGCGACCGTGCTTTACCAATAGTCTACCCGGTACATACCATTCGTTTTATTATGTAATATCTAATAATATGTGTGTGTAGAGTTTCCCCAGACGAAACTGTTGATTTACTGACAATTCTACAACTAAATTTTATCAATCTCCTGACCACCATGCTTGGTCCGT
>NC_043013.1:11975370-11982870 GCF_006345805.1 Octopus sinensis
TATATATAATATATATATATATACGTGTGTGTATATGCATATGTATATGCGTATATAAGTAAATATATATACATGCATTTATGTATGAATGTGTTACTGCATTTATGGTAACTTATATGTATGTATATATATATATATATCCAAATGCAAAACGCATTGCACACACAATCACAAAGTCACTAATATTTACATATGCACATGTATACACATACAGCATTCACTTTAATTGAAACAAAGAAAAAAAAATAAGATGCACTCACTCACAGAAATATACATGCACGTATTCACAAGCTCATGACACGACTTTTGAGGAACAGAAACTTTGAAACAGAAAGTGACATACAGGCACAGAGGAAAGAGTCCATAGGGATAGAGAGAGGAAGTGAGAAAGAGTGAAAGCGATAGAGAGAGAGAGAGAAAAAGAAAGAAAGAGAGACAAGGAGAGAGAGAGAGAGAATAAAGAGCTAGTCTAAAATGGTGTTGTGTTGGTTTGGGTAGGGACAGCGATCGAGCAAAAACGTTCACAACGTGGTCCAGTGTAGTGTAACTGGGACGGTATGGGGAAAGCTATTTGGCAATTGGGGACAGTTGGGGGTTTGTGATTGATGGGATCATCCAATAGGATCAGTAAAGGGTGATAAAACGCTAGAGTGGGGTTACATAGAATATGGTGGTTGCGCTAGATAATTCAGTGATCAGAAGGAAACGATTTTTATTTGTAGTCAATTGAATTCTTGAGAAATAAGTTTAATATATATATATTCTATTATTATTTCACTGGTTGCAGTCATTAAACTTTGGCCAATCTGGAGCTTCGCTTTGTTCTATGGTAAAGTCGATTATATCGACTTCCTCCTCAATTGCTCATTGATATTTATTTTTCCTTTTTTTTTTTCAATCTTGACTCAAGTCAGAAAATTTATGATCCTTGTTCTGATCGAGGATATTTAAGTGTAAAAATTTTACCCTCGGTTTGATCGAGCGAACAAATGTCGTTGATCCTAGGTTTAATCTGCCAGACGTAGACGTTATAGCGATTACTATCATGTTAAGTATATCTTAAAGCACATCGTCCTATGTAAAAACCGTCTTCTAATATAGTTAGGAATTGTTTCAGAGGAGACTTTTCTGATGTTTATAACAGTTCTAACAATCCATCGAGTATCTATGACACTTACAGTTTTATCAGTAATCACTTAATCAGTAACCACGACTGGCTCATAAGGGCCGGTTTCTCAGTTTCCTTGGTGTATAGGTTCCCAATCTGGCCAGGACGCCGATCCGTCGCAGGTAAACTGTAAGATGCAGGAGGAAAGAGTGGGAGAAAGTTATGGCGAAAGAGTCAGCAGAAGTTCGCCATTACCTTCTGCCGGAGCCGCGTGGAGCTTAGGTGTTTCGCTCATAAACACACACACTGCCCAGTCTGAGATCCATCGACCGCGAGTCCGCTATGTGCCTCCACTATTGGAGGTACACTGATCTAAGGAAGAATAAATGTGAAAACTCATATTCAACGGGATCTGAACACGGAATGTAAAGAAGCGAAAGGCGTTTTCATCCGAAACGTTGTCGATTCAGAATTCCACAATATGTACTATTAATTTTTGTGTCATCAATAATTACTTTTTTAAAATTTTAGTTTCCATTCATAGAATTATATCTAAGATACATATGGAATCCACCTTAGATCTTTCGTAACACATGCTTTAATACATGCTTGATTCATATGGATGAGTAGCTATAAGACAGCTTGTTTTATAATTTTAGTACTAAGATGGTGGTAGAGGCATACGGTTAGTCCAATCAGCATTTGAATATCACTTGGTATCACTCAGACATCTAGTGAACAGTAAAGAAAGGAATTAGTGTTTTACATGCATACACAAAAGTGGGAGCAACATCTTCCAAGTTGGAGAAAAACTACTGTGCAGGTACTCACAGAATACAAGTGTCTCATGCAATCCAAAACAGGCTGGAGCGGCCTATCTAAACAGATGTTTGGAGGAGAAGCAGTCTACATACCAGCAAAAAAGCAATTCATGGGTAAATAGCCCATAAGCTAGAGGATAACGATAGCATTGACTGAAAGAGTTGCCTCTCTTGGATCTGTGATAGATTCATTAGATAACACTAGAAAGATATGCCTTCACTCCCTCACTATTCAGGAACAGGAGTTAGCAACTAAATCTCTGATAAACAAGAGATACAAATATACTACCAAACCTCCACGTTGTAACAGAAAACGTTCGCTCTGCAATACCAGTGTGGAAGATATCAACCACATTATCAGCAGCTGCCCCAAAATGTCTACGAGATACCACCAGTCTTTGAAGCGTGATAAAGTCGCAAAAACTATTTACAACGTTGTCCGCAGGAAGAATTGCGCGGATATATACATAAAAGGTATGTCAGAACCAGCAAAGAATACTGGTGGAAGACGCCTATAAAAACTGCAATTCGGTGCAAACATAACAGACTTGCGATTACTCTGTGAGACAGGTAACAAAAGTCATGTACTGATATAGGTGTCAGCTGCCCATACGTATTAACATCGGGAACTCTCGTCTCTCAAAAAACGTTGCCGTTTCGTTAGCGACCGTCTTGAAGGCTAAAGAACAGAAATAAAACTAAATAAAACCATCATACATTCATACATACAGACACGCATAGATACATACATACACGCATACATACATACACACACACATACATACATACATACATACATACATACATACATACATACATATACACATACACGCATAGATACATACACACACGCATATATACATGCATACACACACACATACATATATACATACATACATAAACAGCATACATGCATACATACATAAATTTATACATACATAACCGATGAAACATGACGTTGTAGTTAGGACACTCTATAATGAAATCCTTCGGAAAGAAAATTCTGTGGACAAAGTAATAAAAACCCACAATATGGTAAAAGCCATAGCCACTCATAATGAAAAGGAATAGTGGTGGAATATACCAGTGAAGACTTCAATATAATGTAAGCACAACAGACCTTATATAATGATTTGGGATATAGAAGCGATTGTGCACAGTTGTGGAAATTAGCTGGGTGTTAATATAAAGCTGAAGATCAGTGAAAAAGAGAACACCTACGCTGAACTATTAAGAAATCTGCAGTTACTCTATCCAGATTACAAGTTCAGGTTTATGCATGTAATTAATGGGGCACTGGGATATGTAATACACTGCCTAAATATCAATCTTGAGAAATTAGCCTTCTCAAAATCAGAGACCTAATTCGAAGACTACACCACTGGAACTGTAAACATCTGTAAAACTTTATAATTTAAATATATATGAGAATGTCTAGACATTGAAGTATATGCACGAGAATGCATACATAAAGCAAAACGAACAAATTTGCACATATACATACATACATACATTCATACATACATGCATACAGACATACATACAAAAATGACCCCGTTGCTGATGTTGAAATTGGAATGAAGGAGACTTGAATCTAGGTTAGAAACCGGCTCTTTCTCTATTGACAAGACATCTTGAAATAAAACTGAACAATGACATACGTACGTACGTAGTGGATGTTATCTCGTAGACGAAACAGACTATCACACTGTGCAACACTGTGCAACTAATTTTTATCTTATTTATTTATTTATTTACTAGCAGTATCGCCCGGCGTTGCTCGGGTTTGTAAGGAAAATAACTATATAAGCATTTTTAGAAATGTAAAGTATAATAGCCATCTCAATATGGCTAACCACAAAGGCGGGGGTGTTACTGTAGCTTTTTACGTTCTGAGATTTAATAATACATTTTTAGAGAGTTACTTCCCTTATATATGCCAAAAATGCATTAAAAATGGGAAAAATTGATGGTAAATTTTTTTAAATCGTAGACTCATAGTAGACGCGCGCTAATACCCAGAAGGGCTCGATATGAATCACGACTATAAGATGTGGGAGTAGTTAGGAATCTAAATCGTAGGAGACAGACAGCACACAACCTCTCTTTTATATAAAAAAATTACTTATTTATTTGTCTTTGGTCAAAGTGGTATTTCCTATTTGCTTCTATTAGAAATCAAAGGAGATGACTACTACTCCTTTGAAAATTTGTATTTGTGACTTAGATTTCAATGTTTTGAAACTGACCTATTTCCCATTACATTTCAGATTCAGTGCTGAGTGGCTGAAGCAGAAATATCGTTAGTGCAAATATTCTACTCAATACCACAGATTTGCTTGTCAGATGCTTGATCTTAATCACTTCGTATTTCCTGATAAGCGGGAGTAGTGGGTGAGCCCCATCGCCATATGCGAAAAAAGATGCTTTGAGGGTTTGATTAAATGTAACAAAAGTAAACTTTGAAGGGAACAGTTATTTTTCATACTTTCTAGGGATGAAAAATAGAAAATAACAATTGCTACCCAAGGACAAAAGTGGTTCTTATAACAGTGTTATCTTATCCTACATTTTAAAGATAATGACTGCCTGCAATACCTGTGTTGAGTTTTAAAGCTTGCTAAGCTCTTCTAAGATTCTCACATAGAAAGTCAAGAAACCCCAAAATAATTAAAAGCAAAGTCTTCGGCTTCGTAATGATGTGGTTGTTATTTTGGAAATTCCTTCTCCTGAGAGATGTCTAAGCATAAATTAGGCATTCCACACTCCCAGCTGTTGGATATCCATTGACTCTACCGAGTTCATTTGTCCTATGGCAGGTTTTGTTTATCATTCTGCAGTTTATCGTACGAAAACCACCCCCTTAAGTGTTTCATTAGTTACCTGCTGGTAGTTCAGACAACTGTACCCAATGAATAAATAGAATGCCATGAACTCCACTCTTCTTTTATCACACACACACACACACACACACACACACACGCACACACACACACACACACACACACACACACACACACACTCATGATGTTCTGGTGAGCTAGATTTCTTTATTTATTTGCAAACATTTGCTAATTTACAATGTATTCTATAATTGTATTGTATAAATGAAAATATGTACCCATAATTTCTTCCTGACTGAAATTCTACTACTTGAAGAGGGTTGCGAAACGGCTGTAACCCTGTGGAAATCACGTAAATAAATAAATCTCTTACCTCCTGATCACCAAGAAATATCATAATCGACGGGACTTCTTTTCGGTTACATGCACTCTCGATATAATACTTCTTTGAAATTGAGCTGATTGCCGGGTTCGTAGGAGGAGCTATATGAGATAGTCGTACGAGTTTCTGAATCCACATCGTACACTACTCTTTTATAAATATATGCATAAATATATATATGCGTGTGTGTGTGTGTATTTTACTTGTTTCAGTCTGCAGTCTGCGGTCATGTGGTGGCGCTGCCTTTAAATTTTAGAGAGAGAGAGAGAGAGAGAGAGAGAGAGAGAGAGAGAGAGAATTATTTTCGAATAGAAGCTGAATAGGATTCCAGCAGAAAATTTTGGTTGGTTCCATGGAGTCAAGATGTGACAGGTATTTACAATTTCCGTAAAATAGCTAAGGTTCCAAATTCAGATAAAGATGCAGCTGAAAAATAAATAAGAAAACGGAAGTTTTTTTTTTAATGATTAACAAATATTAGATGTTGATTAGACAATGGGTTTCTACATAACTAGAGACGAAACTCTCGGTATTACGGTATCCACCATAAACGACATGGTTTGCGCGTATGTGTGTGTATGTATGTGTTCGGATGCGCGTGTAGTGTGTATGCAGAATCGTTAGCACGAAGGGTGAAATGCTTAGCGTTATTTCGTCTGCCGCTACGTTCTGAGTTCAAATTACGCCGAGGTCCACTTTGCCTTTCATCCATACGGGGTCGATTAAATAAGTACCAGTTACGAACTGGGTGGTCGACGTTATCGACTTAATCACTATGTCTGTCCTTGTTTGCCCCCTCTATGTTTAGACCTCTGTGAACAATACAGAAATATATATATATGTGCATGTGCGTGTGTATGTATATATAAATAAGTGAGTATGTGTGCGGTGCGTATATGCATATATACACACACATATATATATATATGCGTGTGTGCATGTGTATGCATATATATATATATATATGTGTGTGTGTGTGTGTGTATAAGTATGTGTGTCTGTAGTCCTTTAAACATATTTACACATGTATGTGTGTGTTTACATTACTGTAGATACCCAAAGTTCCATAAGTGATGACTAATTTTAAATTCGATATGATGAAATATTTTTTTACTGTGGGTGATATTATTCAACTCAAGTCATTCCAAATAACACACACACACACACACACCACCTCTTTCTATAGGCTACATTTAACTTTATATCCTCTAACGTTTATTTTACAAAAGCTTAATAGCGTTAAGTTTATCACTCTATATATCCATTATTTATTTCTTTACTGCCCACAAGGGGCTAAACACAGAGGGGACAAACAAGGGCAGACAAACAGTGCGAAACTGGCACTTTATTTATCGACCCTGAATGGATGAAAGGCAAAGTCGACCTCGGCGGATTTTGAACTCAGAAAGTAACGACAGACGAAATACGGCTACGCATTTCGCCCGGCGCGCTAACGTTTCTGCCAGCTCGCCGCCTTTAATATATACATATGTATGTATATATACACATACATATCTATGTATATATATACACAGATATGTACCTTTAATACATATGATGACGACATATGAGTTTATGAAATTGGAGGAGAGAGAGTGAATTGATTCCTTTTTGGAACAATGGATCTCGAAGCAGAAAAGATGAAATAGCTTCGTGTAAATATTGGGCTAAAAAAATCTTTGAATAGGAAATTCGAAGGCTGCTTTCACCATGTGTGTGTGTGTGCGCGCGCGCCTGTATAGATAGATAGATAGATAGATAGATAGATAGATAGATAGATAGATAGATAGATAGATAGATAGATAGATGACTCAGACTGCCGATTGCATAGTAATCCAATACAGAGGAGTATAAGGCAGAACTGAAATCCTGAGATCCTATCGATGAGATTTTTTCATGGGGAGTATATGAATTATGGTGATTAAAGTTGAGAAATAGCCTTTTTGTGAAGCTATTGTCTTTATGCTACAAATATTCAGCCATTCGGACGGATTCCATTTGACAGTGAATATTAGCATTCGTGAGGAATTTGAGAGTTTCAGACACTTGTTAATCAAGACTAATTAAGGGCTCAAATCAAGACTAATTAAGGGCTCAAATACTGTGGGTTATTATCTGTTTGAATATCATACAGTCTTTACTTTAAAATTGAGATTCTGTTTAAGAGTCTGAATATGTCAGTGTAGAAACAGAATTTTATCTTCTGCACATATTAAATCAAGAACAATTCCACAAGATTGCGGGTCGATAAATACTTGTTCATGACAAAATTTTTTGGCAGAATTTAACCTAAGTCAGACGTAATTTATGAACCAACAAAGAAACATTCACGTAATCACATAGCAT
>NC_043013.1:11990370-12000370 GCF_006345805.1 Octopus sinensis
AGTGCATGGCATGATGCTAAGAAGTCAAGCATTAACAAGGTATTTTTACAACAGCTTAGATTTTTTCTAGGAGGTATATTGACATGCTAAAATTATGAAACAAATTTCCATATCTTATGCTATCTTATCGGCCTTGACTACCTATTTTTCTCCCCGGTCAGGTAAGTTGCCCAGACCAATATAACTCTTTCATTCCAGATGAACCGATCGCCCAAACAAGTCTCCATATCCTCAACTCGATATCCACTGTCTTTCACATGCCACCGATAACTATATGTCCGAGCGTGGGTAAGAATGTTGCGATACATTTGCTGCTTTGTACGTTTCGCTCCAAAGAAAGGCTGAGTGCGAGATACCTCTGCAAAGACGCGGAGGTTTGGCTTGTAAATGCACCCGGACGCGGTCTATCATTTTCCAAGAAATCTTAGAATAGGAAAAAATGTAAAAAGTTTTACATGCAGTCTCTTACAAAGTTTGGATGGCAACGGCTGGAATGCCTTTCAAAATATGCCTGCTCGGTCAGAAGAGACTGCGCGATCCAGCAACTTCAATGAATTGCTTCTTCGAGAAAACCGTTAGACAGTCGGGCCATATGGCACAATAGACGCCAAACGTATAGTACATGTGAAGTGATGCACGCATATATATATATATATATATATATATATATATATATATATATATATTCCTTTTTCTTCTTTCAAGTAATGTGACTGCGACCATGCTGAAGCACCAGCTTTAGTCGAGCAAATCGACCTCAGGACTAAACCTAGTACTTATTCTATCGGCCTCTTTTTTGCCGAACTTCTAAGTTACGGAGGACGTAAACACACTACCATCGGTTGTCAAGCGATGTTGGTGTGTGTGTGTGTGTGTGTGTGTGTGTGGGTGTGTGTGTGTGTGCGTGTGTGTATGCGTGTGTGTGTGTGTGTGTGTGTGTTTGTGTGTGTACAGGGTGCATAAGGTATTTGAGGACATACCTTTTCGTGTCATTGCTGCCTTTTTTCTAACTCTGCAGAAAAAGATTTGATTTGGATTTTTCTCAAACGAGAAAAACGTTAACGGAAGAAATGATAGATGGTTGTTTGCAGACACTTTTGAGGTTCAAAGTGTTATGCATAAAAAAATTCCTGCAACTTTCATAGTTTTAGGGGTTGTCAGCAATGAAACATATGTGATGCCTCCTTACTTCTTTCCACAGGGTCTTAGAATTAATTCTGCCGCCTACATTGAAGTCCTGAAAATATTTATTAAGCCCTGGATAGACAGTGCATGTAATGGAATGCCACATGTGTTTCAGTAAGACTCTGCATTATCACACATGATTCTAGTTACTCAGGAATGGATCGTTGAAAACTTTCATGATCACATAACCCCTAACATTTGGCCTCCTAATTCCCCAGATCTATTACATGTGGAGCGTTGTTGAGAGAGAGGTCAATGAACACATCCATAACACCGAAGATTCTATGAAAGCTGCCGTAGTCAGAGTAATGTCCAAAATGTACCAAGACTACTTGACTGGAACATGTAGATGATTCAGACGTCATATAGAAGCAGTTGTTGAAGCTGAAGGTGGTTTTATTGAATAACATTGTAGAAAATATTCATTCTTATCCTCATAGCATTTGTTGAAAAAAAATTTGTCAGTTATTTTATAAACATAAGTCTGTTCTCAAATATCTTACGCACTCTGTATATGTTCATATATATATTTATATACATATATGTGTGCGTATATATGTATACTTATATATATATATATATGTGTGTATGTATATATATATACATATATATAGATATATATATATATATATATATATATATATATACTTTATTTTAAGCAGCAGAAAATTCAGCAAAATTCTGCTGCTTAAAATAAAGCATATTACTCTACCACTGGTATTTGAGTACTCTTTTTTCACCTTGTTTCACATTTATGTGTTTACTACGGTATATATATATATATATATATATATCTATATATAATATATATATATATATATATATATATATACATATACGTATGCAAAAGAGGGATAGATAGATAGAGAGAGAGACAGAGAAAGTGAGAGAAGGAAAGAGAGAGTGAGAGATGTTTATCAAACCTGAAAACTTTCACAAAATTTTACTCACGAAACCTGGAGAATGATATGCACCTTTGGTACTATATAATAGTTGTATTTATGTTTTTAAAAGTCACACCGAGCATTTCTGGGTAAAAACAAAAATATGCGTTGAAAGGTTATTGAGTTAAGGTATTTTAACCTTTCATTTGCAACAATACATAGCACACAGTCTTATTCTATATTATTTCAATCGTTACAAATGGTTTTAGTTAACGGTCAAACGTTTCATTCAATGGATTCCTTTATGCAGTGAGCTGGCAGAAACATTAGCACGCCGGGCGAAATGCGTAGCCGTATTTCGTCTGCCGTTAAGTTCTGAGTTCAAATTCTGCCGAGGTCGACTTTGCCTTTCATCCTTTCGAGGTCGATTAAATAAGTACCAGTTACGCACTGGGGTCGATGTAATCGACCTAATCCGTTTGTCTGTCCTTGTTCGTCCCTCTGTGTTTAGCCCCTTGTGGGTAGTAAAGAAATAGGATTCCTTTAGTTTTGAAATTTTAAACTGTATTTTCTGACATACAAGTCAACTTAGTGTAAACATGAGTGGTAAACACTGAAACATCGTCACTATCTTTCCAAATGCTGTTGCAATTCACATCTAAAGTTTGGACCTCAAAAATTGTCTCGGTGTTTAAACTTTGGTGCGAAATATGCGAAATATTCGACTTGTTTGCTGGAAAATATAGTAATACCTTGACAAATAGGATCCAAAGGACTACTTGATTATTTGCTAATTAATGCGTAATGCATCAACTCAAAACTATTATAGAGCGAATATTTGAAACTAAATACGGAGAGGCACGAGTCTAATTTCTATCAAAACTATTAGTGCAATGGTCGTTTGGTATATATGTCTCAATAAAAAATACGTAAGCACATTGGAAAATAGAAGAATTTAAAAACTTAAGAATTAGACAAATAGACTAATTACATATTGGTTTATGCTTTCGCTTGCGAATACTTGCGATAAATGTTTTCCTTTTAATTTTTTTAAAATACGTCGTGTAAATTCTCTTTCAATAAATGCCTTTTAAAATCAGTCAGTAAATGTCTTTTATGTTTTTTTTTATGAGCTTTTTCCTTTATTTTATTTTCCTTTTATTTTCTGCATCTTTGTTCAATAATTCAAAATTCATTAGTCTGAATTTTCGATCATTCAAGCTACCGTTATTCAGAATTTCCAGGCAATTGGTATCACGATGTCTTACGTTTGACTTTATGAACAAACCAATATAAAATTATACCCTTTTCTACTCTTGGCACAAGGCACGAATTTTGGGGAAGGCGGCCAGAAGATCGATCCCAGTACGCAACTGGTACTTAATTTATGGACCCCGAATGGATTAAAGGCAAAGTCAACCACGGTGGAATTTGAACTCAACGTAAAACCAGACGAAATACCTATTTCTATACTACCAACAAGGGGCTAAATACAGAGAGGACAAAGAAGGACAGACAAACAGATTAAGTCGATTATATCGACTCCAGTGCGTAACTGGTACTTAATTTATCGACCCCGAAAGGTTGAAAGGCAAAGTCGACCTCGGCGGAATTTGAACTCAGAACGTAACGGCAGACAAAATACCGCTAAGCATTTCGCCTGGTGTGCTAACGATTCTGTCAGCTCACCGCCTTAAATACACAATTATATTCAAACATACATACCTATGACTGTGTAAGGTGCTTGCTCTGTAAGTAATTTGTTTAGAATTCAGTACCACTGCGTGGCACACTTCGCACATATTTTCTACTATAGCCTCACGCCAACCAATGATATGCGAAGAATCTCCTAGGAAAAAATTTAAATGTATGTATGTAAATATGCCATTGTTGAGTTTTATTACAAGATTTCTTGTCAATACAGAAAAATCCAGGTTCTAATCTAGATCCAAGGCTCTTTCATTGGAGTTTCAACAAATTCAACAGTGTATATGTGCATCTTTGCGTGCATGTGTGAAGTATTTTGAGTCAGTACTTGCGCAGATTTGTATGTTTTGGTCTACGTATGTATTCTCATAGATGTATACCGTTGTTTAGTTTTATTTCAAGATTTTTTACCGATAGAGAAAGAGCCGGTTTCTAACTTAGATTCAAGGTACCTTCATTGGAATTTCACCATCAGCAACAGGCCACGTTTGTTTGTATTTATGTGTATGTGCAGATTTGTTTGTTTTGCTTTATGTATGCAATTTCATGCATATAGTTGCATATCTAGACATGCTCATATATACTTAAATGATAAACTTATGGAAAGTTTTACAGATTTTTACAGTTCCAGTGATGGATTGGGTCTGTAGTCTTCGAAATAACTTTCTCCTTACTGGTTTTGAGACGTCTAATTTCTGAAGATTAGTATTTATGCGGTATGTTACATATCTCAGGGCGCCAATAGTTACAAATATAAGGCTGAACTTGTAATCTGGATAGAGTAACTGCAGATTTTTGAATAGTTCAGCATAGGTGTACTCTTTTTCACTGATCTTCAGCTTTATATTAACATCCGCTGAGTAGCTAATTTCTACAACTGTGCACAGTTTCTCTTCTCTATACTAACTCATTATATGAGGTCTATTGTGCTTACATTTTAGTGAGGTTTTCACTGAAACATTCCACTAGTACTCCTTTTTACTATGGTACAAGCTATGGCTTGTACCATACCGTGGGCTCTTAGTTCTTTGTCGTCGAGGTTATTCTTCCGACGGATTTCATTATAGAGTGCCCTAGCTACAGCATCATGTTTCATCGGTAGATAATACCATAATGATATATTCGGACAACTGCTTACGATGTAGGTGATATCTTCGGTGTTAAATCCACAAAGTCTGCTTTGGTTGTCACATTTTACTGCTTTCCTGCATCTTTGTCCCTTTTGTGCATCAGGTACTTGGTTGATATTTCCTGTTCCTGGATTTAAAGTGCATACCCTTCAAAGTGGGAGGTGGTAATACGTCTATTGGTCCATGATAAATTGCTTTGATGATTGATGTTACTATTATCTCGGAGCTTTCTAATAACTTTATCCATTCATAGACTTCTGCCCATATAGGCTCAAACTTTCATCTGATGATACGTTGTGATAGAGCCGTGCGACATCTTTGGGCATGTATTCTAGATTATCAGACAAAGAATGTTGCTCAAGGAGCTGCCTTCCAAGTCTTATGATGTTATCAGCTACATATATACAAACTTGGTCAAGGGATGTACTTCAACACTTGCTGATTAAAAGATGTTGCCGAGGGGGCACGATGCATCATTCAAAGGCATGTTGGATCGATATTAAGCCTCTGCCGCCATGTTTTCGTTTTAGATAGCGGTGGTCTACATCACTGTTTATGTGGAAATTATGTGTTCTTGTTAGTATTTTTCGGGTTTTTACATCAATATGTATGTATGTATGTATGTATGATGTATATGTATGTATGTATGTATGTACGTATGTATGTATAGAATATGTACTAAAATTGTAGGCTTTAAAAAAATAAGTTCTGGTGTGGAGTTATTCGACTAGACCCTTCAAGGCGGTGCTCCATCATAGCCGCAGATGACTGAAACAAGTACACGAATATATGAAGATGCATATATTCATATGCGTACATAGACACAGACACAAAAAACACATACACAGACATACACACACACACCTATACATATACTTAAACATATGCATATACATACAATATTTATGATGTATCATGTAGGAATTTCATGTGATAACAATAAAGCAACAGTTTAGAAAGCTATAGAAAAGCAATAAATAAACATATAACCTTTGACATTTTGCGTAGAGACTTGTCTGATGTTGGATTGAAAGCCTCGTTACGACATAGAACCACATGCTCGTTAAATTTCGAGTTCATATCTACGTGGATATAACTTTACTTTACATCCTATCGGATTCAATACAACGAAGAACTAATGAAGTAGTGAGCCACAAGATTTAGGAACATATGATATTAATTTATAAACAATGTTTCACATAATTTGAGATTTTCAAATATAAAGGTTTCGTTGACGAAATTTTTTTGTTCAAAAATGAATAGTTTTCATCGAAGAGTGAACACCTACTGAAAAAAATAACATCCACCTCAAGGGTTTACAGTTGTCCGTTGTCCAATCAAAACTTACCAATAATGAACAATTTCAAGTACTTACTATTCAATATTTTCAGTGATGTTGAAGTCAGTTTATTAAAATAATCACCTTATACCGTTTATACATCCCTTCTCTCTCTCACTATCTATCTGTCTGTCTGTCTATCTATCTATCTATCTATCTATTTATTGTGAACGTGTGCATGTGCTAGTGGACGTGTGCGTGAGTTTATATGAGTATATATGCATATACATCTGTATATATATATATATACTCTCTTTTCCTCTTTTACTTGTTTCAGTCATATATATATATATATGTTTGTGTGTCTGTGTTTGTCCCTTCAACATCGCTTGACAATCGATGCTAGTGTGTTTACGTTCGGCAAAAGATAGAATAAGTACTAGGCTAACAATGAATAAGTCCTGGGGTCGATTTGCTCGACTTAAAGGCGGTACTTCAGCATGGCCGCAGTCAAATGACTGAAACAAGTAAAAGAGGAAAAGAGAGTATATATATATATATACAGATGTATATGCATATATACTCATATAAACTCACGCAAACGTCCACTCGCACATGCACACGTTCCCAATAAATAGATAGATAGATAGATAGACAGACAGATAGATAGGGAGAGAGAGAGTGTGAGAGAGAGAAGGTATATATACACACATCCATGCATGCAAATATGCACACCCCATATTATGTATACTCATACATACACACACATATATACATACATACATACATGCATGCAGAAACACACACACACACACTATATATATATATAGTTAATCCAAACAAGAAAACACAAATAAACACAACAACGCGAGGACGTGGAACAAATATAGTATTATTGGACCATCAGTAAAGAAGGGAAGAAGGAGGGTTTAACGTTTCGAGCGGAGCTCTTCGTCGGAAACATAGGAGAAGGAAAGATCCAGAGAAGGGAAGACAGAGGGAAAAAAATCGCCGACGGTACACACGAGGTCACACACACACACACACACACACACACACACACACACACACACACACACACACACACACACACACACACACACACACACACACACACACACACACACACATATATATACATATATATATATATAATTATGTATCTACGTTCTCGTTAGTGTATATTTATGGCGTTCGTTATACGAAGCTAGCGTTTGTCATACCTTTGTTTCATACATATTATTGTTGAAATGATATTCCATTGATAGTCTGGTTACATATTTTTCAGCCTGTAACTCACCTGTCTGCCCGAAACAGATATGCGCCTGGGGCACTGTCCCTTTCTTGGTCATGAAATAAAAATCAAAAACACATGTATTTATGTATGTATGTATGTATGAACACATGTAATACAGATGTTATATGATATTATATAAATATTATACTAATATATTATATTGTATTAGATGATATTATATTAATATTATACTAATATTATAGTATATTAATTATATTATACTACATTATATTAATATTACAGGAGTAATATTCTGTTCAAGTGTCGCTGAGACAATTGTAGAATTATACAAAAATACGTGTCGTTCACTCCCTACTCCTTGACAATGTATGTGTGTGAGTGTGTGTGTTTGGTGTGTGTGTGTGTGTGTGTGTGTTTGTGCATGCATGTATGTATGTATGTATATATGTGGGTGTATGTATGAGTATACATAATAGGGGGTGTGCATATTTGCATGCATGGATGTGTGTATATATACATACACAAAAACACACATACACAAACGTATATATACATATATGTATATATATACATATTTATATATGTATATATAATGTATATATATTATATTATATATATATATATATGTATATATATTATATATATATGTATATATATATGCATATCTAGTATGTATATATATGTATATATATATTGCATGTATGTATTATATATATATATATATATATATATATATATATATAACTTTTTCAAGTGTTTGTGACTGTTCGTTTCTCCAAGATTAAATCTTATCGAATAGGACGAATAATTCTGTGTGTGTGTGTGTGTGTAGTAGCACACATATATATAAATATTTATGTACAATTATATACACGAATATATATATATATACATAATATATATATATATATATATTTGAGTATTTGTATATACACGCGCACATATATTTGTGGATATATCTATACGTATAATATGCATGCATCTATATATGTCTGTACTTGTGCGTGTGTGGTTTGTGCGAGAATGTGTGTATGTGTGCAGTATATACATATGTGTACGTACACATATACATTGAAATGTCTCTCTCTCCCCCTCTCTCTCTCTCTCTCTTCTCATCATCATCTCCCCACTCACACTCACACACTGTCTGTCTCCCTTTCTGTTGCACATCATCACCCAAACACAACCGCCACCCGAACACACGCCTCCCCCTCACACAGCTCAGACTCATCACACACAAACAACCACACAGATACACGCACACACACACACACACACACACAAACAACAACAAAACACTCACTCACACACACACACACAGAGACGCACACACACACAAACACACAAACACACACGCACCTCTACCGTCTTAATTCTACCCCAACACTCACTCCCTATACAATACTCCCATGACCACCACCACCACCACCTCTATCACCACCACCGCCGCCCCAACCACCAGCACTACCTCGCACCCCACCACCATACATTTCTCTCCCTTTCTCTCCTTCTCACAATTTCTCTCTCTCTCTTTCCCGCCGCCTCTATCTCCCTGCCACTCTCTCTCTCTCTCTCTCTTTCTTTCTCCCTCACTCTCCTCTCGCTAAGCAATCAAGTAGTTGATAAATGAAGACGGATTTATAAATTTCCCCACGGACTTCATTGCGCAGTGAAACAGTGAAACTGTGTCTAACTAAGGAGGAAATCAGGCGAACACATTGCATTTAATAAGATCAGCCAATTTTTACAAACGTTACAAAACTTACCAACTTCTTTACCTTAGTTCACACCACACACACACACTCAAGTAAACCCACACCCGCAAAAACACTGACACACACACACACACACACACACACACACAGAGTTTCTCTATCCTTTTCTCACTCTCTCTCTCTCTCTCTCTCTCTCACACATACGAATACACGCAATCTTACACGTACGCGCAGTGCACATACGCCTACTCAAATCCATATATAATACGTAGCATATACACATACAATGTAGATGCAGTACGTGTATATGCACACAAATACACACATGCACACAGAGAAATATGCAGATACACACATTCACACACTCAGGAACACACACTCAGATATACACGCATACATACATACAGACTCGCGCATACATACGTTCATTCAAGAAAGGTATACATTAATACAAAGAGAAAAGAAACAGGCGCATACATCCTTCATGAAGTACCTACATACACATATACAAATCTACGGAGGCACACACACACACAAACACACATTCACACACACTCACAGAAACACGCATACACATACGCAAGCAGCCGCTCACACGCAAATACCCTTACATATATATATATACATTGAAAACACTCCTACGCATATACATACCGACGACATCGCAAACACATACAGAATCTACGCGTAATATACGTATGCACAAACACACAACGAAAAACGCATACACATACACACGCATACACACACATATACACAGAGGCACACACGTACTCACACGCACGTTTCACAAACATACAGATGCGTATGACGAAACAATAAAACATATATACATATATACA
>NC_043013.1:12002870-12007870 GCF_006345805.1 Octopus sinensis
CTTGAGCAAGTGTTTTCTACTTTAGCCCCGTACCAACCGAAGACTTGTGGGTAGATTTAGCAGACGAAACTAAAAGAAGTCTGTTGTGTATACATATATATGTGCATGTATATGTGTGCGTATATGTATATATACATATTTATGTGTGTATATATGTATATATATGTTTCTTTATTACCCACAAGGGGATAAACATAGAGGGGACAAACAAGGACAGACAAACGAATTAAGTCGATTACATCGACCCCAGTGCGTATCTGGTACTTAATTTATCGACCCCGAAAGGATGAAAGGCAAAGTCGACCTAGGCGGAATTTGAACCCAGAATGCAACGGCAGACGAAATACGGCTACGCATTTCGTCCGCCGTGCTAACATATATATATATGCTTATCATGTGTATGTATATATCTATGTGTGTGTGTGCGTGTATTTTCACCGACGCTTGACATCTTGTGTCCCCATGAATTGGCCATTTGGTAAAAGGATTCCGATAATGTAAATAACAGGTTTCAAAAATAAATACGGGATCAACTTTTTTTGAAAAAACCGTTGAAGGCAGGGCCCCGATTGGCCGCTGTCTAGTGACCTATCGCGGGGGTTTTGGAACGCAACACCTGCAATAGAAGAGGAATTACTGTAGTAACATATGTAACTAAATAGATTAAATAATTGTTAGTAGATATCATATTAATCTTAAAATATAAATTAAATGTTAAATATGATTATAGGTATTTACAGGTAACTATATTATTATGTATGGTTTACTGAAACTTTAATTTAAGTACGTATCTCAGAAATATGTGATTAATATTATATAATAATTAATAAATTTAACTTAAAGTTATGACGTATTAATAATGGTTTTAATTTTATTAATTTTTAATTGTATAATTTTTTAATTTTATTTTGATTTGTTAACATTTATGTTTTCCTTAATTGATATCGTTGATATCTATTCTAACTATAAAGAGATACATTATGCACAAATATTGGTGACGTAGTATTCAGATATGGTAATCAGTAAGCAGCTTTTGATTCGTCATCGTTTCGTAACTTCCAACATATTTAGCTTACGCTTGCACAAACGCATAAAATATATTACATATTTGTAACTATAATTTTAAAAGTTAAATAAACAGTATTTATTTAACTTTTAAAAATTACAATAACCTATAGTTTAACTATAATTCCCAGAATGCAACTGAGTAACTTATAATAAATTTCTTTAATGATTAACTAATTTATGGACTATCATAAGTAATAAGATAAATTACGATCAGTGATATTAGCTCATGTTAAAGTAATCATATCGTTTAAATTAACTAAAGGATACTCTTGCTTTGTTTGTTAACATGTTACACACGCAAGTTCACAGATGTATTAAACAAATTTGCATATACACATACATTAATAACGGTTTTTTAAATATACATTGAATAACGCATATATTTTAGGCGATCAAGGGTCAACAAACTCACTGAGTGTAGTTTCTTTTATATAGGATCCTTCCCTTGAAGAAATACCCAATTAACAATATTCGATATGAAAATTTAATTTAATTTAATTTAACTTAATTCTTCAAATTGAATGAATTGGGCATGGAAACAGCTGTAGGAGCAAGGAATTTCATATTGTACAGAATTTAATATGTTCAAATAAACTGTTGTCTATACGTCAGTTCCTCTGTTTCCTTTTTCTATTACTTTAATAATTTATACCTATATCCACCAATGCGATACTAACATCTTTGGCTTTTCACCGACACTGGATAAAACCGGCGAACGTGGATGTTGACAACCCTTTAAGAGGATTTTATAGTCCTGATTTAAATGAATACATACATACACACACACACATACACACACACGCACACACACACACCACATATATATATAGATCGCCATGATAGATCGGTAGCCACTACACACATCTTTCCTCTCCTTGTTTCTTTCTGTGTTCCTTTATGTGGAAAAGCGTAGGCTCAATTCCTGGGCGTTATACTAATACATCTGTTTGTTTTCTACACCACCTGTCTTCATCTTTTGTTTTTTTCGTGAATTCTCCCTATATATATATATATATATATGGTTAAAATTAATTAATTAAGAAGTAATCAATAATTCACCAAGCAGAATTCGGCATGAAAAAAGGACCATTTCATGGTAAACTTAAGTAATACTTAATAATTAGGGTTCAGCAAAGATTTGCCTTACCACATACCGAAGTTCGGTATGTGGTAAGGAAAATCTTTGCTGAACCCTAATTATTATTATATATATATATATATATATATATATATATTATATATATATATATATATATATATATATATATATATATATATTTAATGTATATGTATATTTATATTATATATATATATATTATATATATATATATATATATATATATATATATATATATATATATATATATACAGTCGCTCTGTGTGTGAGTGTGTGTGTGGCATCGCTAACATTAGACTTTAGCCACAGTAACATTGCTGATATATGACAGATTACTTCAGTTTGTTTCGCGTATTGTCAATTACATTCCAGAAGAGTGTTTATAAATGTCATTATATACTTTTCACCAAGCGTTTAAAATATTATCATATCAGCTCTATCGGAAGATGTAATTGAGCTGTCACTTAATTTACATATTTACAAATACAGTGCAGGTAACCACCCACGAACTTCTAAACTAACAAACTGAATTAACAAACCATTTTTCTGAAGAAAATAAACTTGCAAGAGCTGGAATTTGATCAACGAACCACAAGTAAAGCACGCAGATGTATTAGTGACTAGGCGCCCATTCGTTAGCGAGGTGAAATTTGAACAAGCCAACAGATGAGAGGCCGGGAAAGCGTGAACAGACAGTTCATTAATGCCCTTGTAAGGATTTCATGTAGCTTGTACAATGTCATACTTCATATTAAAAAAAACATTTTTTAAAGTTTTCGATTAATTCTTAAACCATGGCAGAAGGAAGAGGAAGGTAAACGGATGCACGCGTGCATACAAACACACACACACACACACACACACACATACTTATGCATACATACATGGTGGCTGTCCCCTCGTTATCGAGTATGGCCATTGCACGAAGTTTAATCAATGTTGTTATCGTCCAATGCCTGTGCATGAAGATTTTTTTTAAGTGAGGAAAGGTTGTGCACTGAGTCAATATCACTCACTAAACAACAGCAGCCATAATCCGAAAAGAAGAACAAGTCAACATCATCGGTAACCACTGAGCCGCAGGTTTTATGTCGGCGTTATCCCAGTTACCTGAGTTACCTTCTCCTAGAAGGATGCCTTAACAAAGGCTAGGAGTCCTTCACTCCCAATGGCTTAACTGTGCGATCGGGTATTCGGTCCGATTATTTCTATGTTCCCGCGCATGATACAGCCTTAAGAGATTTATTGGATGGCCGTTGACTCTCAAGAGTTCCTCCGCCCTTTGACGGGTTTTGTTTTTCATCCCGCAGGGTGTCCAATAAACACCCTCCTCACCAAGCAAACTTGGTGGGGTTGCTGGTTTAGTCGCCGACGACCCGACCATGCAACAGGTGTACTGGGTTACATATTACCAGTAGCACTCGAAAGTGACCTGACATACATACATACATGCATACATACATACACGCACACACACACACACACACACACACACACACCACACAACACACACACACACACACACACACACATATGAAAGTATTTATGTATTTGCTAATGATAAATGCACAAGCAAAACAGCATTTCATGCCTGTATGTGGAAACTAATGTGGCTTGAAACGGGTGGTTTCTATTTATATCTAGTCCAATTACTTATATAACGAACAATTTGACTAACGAAGAGGCCTCTGGAATGGATTTTGCTAGTGTATAAAAACGCCTCTGTAATATTACTTGGTTCCCTTCAAAATATTTTACAAACATTCCCCTATAGCTTTCGCTAGAACATCTATAAATACTGTTACCTAGTACCTACAAATATTTATTTTTTGTTTCCCACTGGGGGCTGAACATAGAGGAGACAAACAAGGACAGACAAGGGGATTAAGTCGATTATACCGACCCCAGGGCGTAAATGGTACTTATTTAATCGACCCCAAAAGGATGAAAGGCAAAGTCGACCTCGGCAGATTTTGAACTCAGAACGTAACGGCAGACGAAATACCTATTTCTTTATTACCCACAAGTGGCTAAACACAGAGGGGACAAACAAGGACAGACATAGGTATTAAGTCGATTACATCGACCCCAGTGCGTAACTGGTACTTAATTTATCGACCCCGAAAGGATGAAAGGCAAAGTCGATTTCGGCGGATTTTGAACTCAGAACGTAACGGTAGACGAAATACCGCTAGGCATTTCGCCCGGCGTGCTAACGTTTCTGCCAGCTCGCCGCCTTCTAATACCTACAAATATTGCCGTATGTCGTATATCAGACACTTACAAATATTGTCGCATGTCTTACATCAGATTGTCGCATAGCTAACATCAATAATGTTCCATAGTTTCACTACAACCTCCACAACTACTATCATCTGTTTCACAGAAGTCTCTTAAAGGCATTGACACATCGACTCCATCAAAACTTCTTCAAGTATTTTCTCATAGTTTCCACTGAAAATTCTATGAATAATTTTCAAAGATAATTTTTCTGTCAGATACATTTCTAGAAAACATTAGAGTTGATTTCTAGAAATATTCCATTAAACCGATCGATTAATTACAGAAATGCGTACGCGTGCAACTTGTACGCCCATTACACTTCATATCATTGTCAACGTTGTCATCGTTTACATCATCACCAACATCACTACAATGAAGCTTATATGCATATAATGTACATCCTTGTTCATATACAATCTATCACTCTCTCTCCCTCTCTCTCACACACACACAGACACAAAGATGCATGCAAACACGCACATGTATTCCGCCGAGGTCAACTTTGACCTTTCATCCTTTCGGGGTCGATAAA
>NC_043013.1:12012870-12040370 GCF_006345805.1 Octopus sinensis
TACATCTACTATAACAAACAAAATCACCAACACAACCCACGTAATTGTCAACACCAGCTCCAAGTGGAGGCGCAATAGCCCAGTGGTTAGGGCAGCGGACTCGCGGTCGGCGGATCGCGGTTTCGATTCCCAGACCGGGCGTTGTGTGTGTTTATTGAACGAAAATACCTAAAGCTCCACGAGGCTCGGGCAGGGGGTGGTGGTGACCCCTATTGTACTCTTTCGCCCCAAATTTTTCTCACTCTTTCTTCCTACGCAACCGCTGATCCTGGATGCGCATTCATCCATCCGTCGATACTCTCGGTGTCGGGGGTTAACTTGTTTTCTCTTCTGCGGGTCTTGCGAATAGCAAAGGACCACGATTCGGACTTCTTCCACTGCGAGCTCAGAGACGAATACTGCTTCGCTCAACAGCAGCAGCAACACCAGCTCCAATACCATTTTTTTTTAATGTATTAACTATTGCTTCAAACATTAGCAACACCACAACATCTATGAACACCACCGCTAATACAGTTACAAGTTCTTATAGCTATTAGAAACCCCACTACCGCAAACGTTACCATTGCATAAACCACAACGACCATCACCGCTGCAAATAATCTCCGTATAGGCGCAGGAGTGGCTGTGTAGTAAGTAGCTTGCTTACCAACCACATGGTTCCGGGTTCAGTCCCTCTGCGTGGCACCTTGGGCAAGTGTCTTCTACTATAGCCTCGGGCCGACCAAAACCTTGTGAGTTGATTTGGTAGACGGAAACTGAAAGAATCCCGTCGTATATATGTATATGCGTGTGTGTATGTATGTGTGTTTGTGTGCCTGTGTTTGTCCCCCCAAAATCGCTTGACAACCGATGCTGGTGTGTTTACGTCTCCGTAACTTTGCGGTTCGGCAAAAGAAACCGATAGAATAAGTACTAGGCTTACAAAGAATAAGTCCTGGGGGTTGATTTGCTCGACTAAAGGCGGTGCTCCAGCATGGCCGCAGTCAAATGACTGAAACAAGTAAAAGAGCAAACGTGTAAAGACTTAACCATTAATAGAAGCTTTACGTCATAAGATTACAATACTTATAACACTATTAACAGCAGAAGTGTATTAACAGAGCAAGCAGTAAAAAAATAAAATCGTGGTTTTTCCTGACATGTACTCTGCAGTTCTTAAGGAAATTACTGGCAACAACAAGATAAATATGAACGTAAACACCAATTACAGTAAGTGGTTATTGCAAGAAACACTAAAATAATAACAGAATATATAAAGAGCATCGTATACAGACCGAAGAATTTCTCTGGAGGTCGCAAATAAATGTTTTGCCGTCACTCGGAAGAGATCATGTTTTGATCGCATGTAGCAAGTATTTCTTATTTATTTTCGGCATCCGTGTAGTCGCGAGTAGACATAGATATTGTATCGGCCCTTCTACTCTTGACCCAGTGGGACATCTAAGTGTGGTAATTGGAAAGAGGGAAAGAGATACAAAGGAAGAAATACAAAGGAAGAGATACAAACGCACAGACAGAAAGAGAGGGGAAAAAAGATAAAGGGAAAAAGAGAGAATGGGTGCAGCACAGGATTTGAGCTGTTAATGCTTTTCATATGAGAAATTTTGGCTGCATAAAATAAAGTGTCTTGCTCTAGGAGATAACGATCCGCACAGTCTAGGAATCGAACCATCTAACTTATAATCGAATAGTTAACCATTAAGCCATGTGGCTTTGCAGCTTGAATATCTATAATTAAGAATGCACTGGAGATTTAATTCTTTAAAAATGCATGGAAGGTTGCATATATACATACATTTATATATATATATAGATATATATATATATATATATATATACAAATGTATGTATATATGCAACCTTCCATGCATTTTTAAAGAATTAAATCTCCAGCGCATTCTTAATTATATTATATAATATATATATACATATATATATAATGCATGTATATGCGTGCATACACATAACACACATAAATATATATGTAAGAGTGTATAATGCATTATATATATATATTATTATATAATATATATATATATTATATATATATATATATATATATTATATATATATATATTATAAGTAAATAAATGGAGCTGAACGAAGATGTTATTAAAATTCTTTTACTTTCGACATATGTATCAAAGACAACATTGGTTTTATTCCAAAGGAATATACGGTGTAAAATGCAATCTTCTCACCAGAAAAAAAAGAGAGCCTATTCCTCCGTCTTTCTTTTCTCTTGGACTTTCCTCTGTCTCCTGTTTCTGAAGAAGAGCTTTGCTCGAAATGTAAAACAACCTTTCTTTCCTTCCCTCTACATAGAAGAAGGGGGTGACCCATTCGGTCTCGAATGACCGTGGGATTACACATAGAAAATTTCTCACCGAGGGATAACTCTGGGCAAGGCTGCGGAAGGCCAGCAGTTTCCCATGCATATCAGGTTCCTCTCTCCACAATTTGGATGTTGTCTAAAAGAGAGGCACAGGCCGATACATCTTGGCACCAGTGACGTCACAACTCATTTCTACAGCTGTGTGAACTGGAGCAACGTGAAATAAAGTGTCCCGCTCAAGAACGCAGCTCACAGCCCAGTCCGGGAATCGAACTCACCACCTTATGACTCTGAGCCCGTCGCTCAAACGACTGATATATGTATATATATAGATGTATATATACGTACATATATATATATGTGTGTGTGTATATATGTATATATATGTACATATATAGATAGATAGATAGATATAGATGTATTTGTATATGTATAAGCATATATATATATGTATATATTTATATATGCGTCAATGCTCCTGATGGTCTACTTTTGTGTGTGTGTGTGCGCGCGCGCACGCATGTGCTAGCGTGCGCGCGTTTCGTGCGTGTTTTCATGTGTATGTATATAACAAGCATAGAATTCTTAACTGAGTAGAATATGCTTCGCTGGGGAGGTTTAATGAGATCGAAACACCTTCGTTGTTTCCACAATTTGGCTTTCAAGATCAAAACTACACCATTCTGCATTGTTTATTTTATCAAATCTATCGATCTACTGATTGTATTAGCGTTATACATGGCGCTTGTTGTTTTTAGAGTTTTAAACACTTCTAGAGGGAGATTTTGTTTACGAATTGCTTGGATAACCTCAGTTGTTAGAAGTTTTTCAACTCAACTCGCTCTATTACATAGAGGAGCGGCTCTTCTCATAAAACAAGCTACGGTTGGAGTAATAACAATATCTATATGCACATTAACACCATGAGTTATGAACAGAACGGACAAACAAAAATAGTTACAGTTGTAATGATGTTTGCACCAATATATAACATGAACGAAAATACGAACTTTAACAAGAACATGGACATATAAACAACAGCTACAATAATAACTGATTATTGCAGAGGTGATGATGGCAGGCAACTTTAAACAGCAACTTTAAATAACATTAACATTATTAACAACAATAACGTGGCCCCCAACAACAGGAGCAACAGTGATTTCAGCCGCAAGTATTATCATTAACACGAAAAGAATTAACGAATAGAACAGGAAAATTCCATCACCAAGAAACATCAACGCTAGCATCGATATAGATGTATCAATACGCATCACCAACGCCATCGCCGTCGTAATCATCATCATGATCATCATCATGATCATCACCATCATCACCTTCAGCAGCAACAGTGGTAACAGCAGCAGCAGCAGCATCGGCTATAAATGGCGGCTTCGCTTGTGATGGTGGCCATGTCAGATACTAACAGCGTCAATACATCAACAATTACATATTTCAATTTCTTTCCACTCTAAAGAATATTTTGATAACAACTGATAATAATATTAATAATAATAATGACAATAATAATATTATTATTAATAATAATAATAATAATATAATAATAATAATAATAATAATAATAATAATAATAATAATAATGATAATAATAATAATAATAATAATAATAATAATAATAATAATAATAATAATAATAATAAAAGCAGTAACAATAACAATATGAAAAATAATGATAATAATAATAATTTATCAACAATATCCTGATAGTTTTTCGAAGCCAAGATCTTGTCCAGTTTAAGCGTTAGCTTTCGAATTGTTAATTATATAACTAATCTACGGCTAATGTGGACATGATGTCTCCTGTTGATTAGTTTACCGTACAGAGTTATTCAATTCCTTGGAACGCGATCATTCTATGTTTGGTAAGCATGGTTGTTTAGCCAGTTCATATGTTCTTTCAAGTTTTGGGATATATATGAATTTATATATATATATTTGTACATCTACATATATATATATATATATATATATATGTATAAGTATATATGAATTTATATATATATATATGCGCATTCGCAAGCTAGATATCAACGAAACAATGTCACAAAAGGATGTAAAAGTTTATATAACTATTATTATTGTTATATTATTATTTGATCAACGGTAACAATTACGTTGGCTTACATCTGTCAGTCCACCACTAAAGCGAAGATGAGGGCGGGAAGGAGAAGGTGTCGGGGGAAGTGTGGGTGAGTCGGAGAAGGAAGGTGTGTGGGGGACACGTAGTGGTGGTGGTGGTGTTTTTAGTGGTGGGGGCGGAGATGGGCGGGAAGTGCACGCGGGTGAAAAATGCAGTTTTTAGTTTGGAACAAAAGACAAAGAAATATGTATGTGCATGTATGTGCGTATGTATATATATATATATATATACGTATATATATGTACATATATAAACGTATATATGTACATACATGCATACATGTATACATATGTGTATATGTACATATACATGCATTTATGTATACATGTATAAATATGTGTATATATATGTATGCATGTATATATATATATACATACGTACATGTATATGCATACATATATGTGTGTGTGTGTATATATATATATATATATAGAGAGAGAGAGAGAGAGTGAAAGAGAGAAAAGAGAGAAAGAGAGAGAGTGGGTGAAATATAGTTAGAGAAGGAAGTAAAGAAAAATGGAAAGAAAGAAAGAAAGAAAAAATAAGTAGAGTTAATGTTGAATAGATTTATAATACAATGTTATACAATACATACATACATATATATATATATATATACACACACATATATATATGTATATGTATATGCCATACAGTTGATCTGTAATATTTCATTCATAATTTTTCCGGTACTTTTTGACCAGAACTCATTGCAAACCACAAAGTTTGTTGTTGCCTTTCTGTCTTTTTCGCTGTGTATACCTATCTGTTTATCTACTCCGCTCATGATTTATCTCTCTCTCTCTCTATCGCTTTGTGTCGTCCTCTCTATCTACCACTCTTATCTATCTGTCTTTCTTTCCATCTAACAGTTTATTTATCTGTCTCTTTCCCTCTCCTCACTACAACACGGCGGACAACAAAAGTTCGTCTTGAAAATTTTATTTGATATCCACAGTTTCATTTGATCGCTGGCAACATAGTTAGATAATATTAAATAATCAAGTTATTAAAGAAATGCAATGTAGTGCGTCTACAATTAGCACAAACCAAATTAATTAAATCAAATTAGATCGGCTCTGCTACACTTTAGCTTAGTGAGTTGTTGTACTCGTTAGCGGGTGTGTTGATGGCGCAGATTCGGGTTTGCGCGGAGCGGGCGGGTGGGAGGACGGGCTGACGATGGTCGCCGCGCTGTGGTGTATGTGTGTATGTGAATGCGATGTGATGTGGGATGGTAGTTTGGTTGGATGGTTCGTCAATTCAACGCTTAAAAACTGTATGTTGCATAGAATTCAATAAACATCATTGTTTAGAGAAAACATCTAAAGAAAACACATTGAATTCTAACATGAACAATAAGCCGAAATGACAAGAGAAAATTAGTGTGGTGTGTATAACGGAATGAACGAGAAGTGTTGGCGTCGATGGTGACGCCACGGGTGGCAGTAGCGGCAGCAGCAGTGGTCGTATGCATTATGTAGTTTATCATTATAGTTGAGTTTGTTTTGTTAGCGGTGATGGTGTGCAGGCGTTGTTCTTTTATTAGTGTTGTTATTGTTGTTGGAGGAGGGGGAGGAGGAGGAGAAGATAGTGGTGATTGTAGTAACGCTGTTGTTATTGTAGCTTTAGCTGTGGTGGTATGATGGTGGTGACGGTGGTGTGTTGGTGTTCTTCATGATGGGGGTGGTGGAGGTGATGATGGCAATACAAGCAACTGCGTTATAAGTAGTGGTGGCGATGTTGTTGGTGATGATAGTGATGATGGTGATGGTAGTGTGTTGTTGTTGCTGGTAGAGGTAGTGGATGCGCTTGTAGAAGCAGTAGCGGCTGTAGTAATGTAGTTATTATTGTTGTAGTTTCGGTAGAGCTGTTAGTATTAGTGATGATGATGATGATGATGATGATGATGATGATGATGATGATGATGATGATGGTGGTGTTGATGGTAGTGCACTGGCTTCGTTTTTTCTTAGTGCTATTGTTGTTGTTGGTAGTGGTGATGAAGCACGGTTGTCATAGTTGTGGTTTAGGTAGTAGTGTTGGCATTAATAGTAGTGATGTTGTTGGTGTCGCACCTATTGTTGTTGCTAGTGATGGCAGTGGTATTGGTGGCAGTGGAGGTGGTGGTTGTTGAAATCGTGGTAGCTTTTAGTGGTGGTGTTACCATTAGCAATTGTGTTGATGCTATTAGCAGTGATGTTGGTAGTCGTGTTGGCGGTGGTGATAGCGGTAGTAGTAGTGACAGTGTAGGAACTAGTGTTGGGTGGTAGCAGTGGTAGTGGTGGTAACGGTGGTAATTATTATAGTAAATGTGGTAGTGGTGAAAGTGGTATAGTGATTATCTTTATAGTTAAGGTCGACAAGTAACAAGTAGTTGTTGTTCTCGTTGCTATTGTTGTCGTTAATATTTAGTCCAAGGATAAGGCGGCGAGCTGGCAGAAACGTTAGCACGTCGGGCGAAATGCTAACCAGTATTTCGCCTGTCTTTACGTTCTGAGTTCAAATTCCGCCGAGGTTGACTTTACCTTTCATTCTTTCGTGGTGGATTAAATATGTACCAGTTACGAACTGGGGTCGATATAATCAACTTATCCATTTGTCTGTCTTGTGTTGTCTCCTCTCTATTTAGCCCCTTGTGGGTGGTAAAGAAATAGGTATTTCGTCTTACGTTCTGAGTTCAAATTCTGCCGAGGTCGATTTTTGCCTTTCATCCTTTCGTGGTCGATTAAATATGTACCAGTTACGAACTGGGGTCGATATAATCAACTTAATCCATTTGTCTGTCCTTGTTTGTCTCCTCTCTATTTAGCCCCTTGTGGGTGGTAAAGAAATAGGTATTTCGTCTTACGTTCTGAGTTCAAATTCTGCCGAGGTCGATTTTTGCCTTTCATCCTTTCGTGGTCGATTAAATATGTACCAGTTACGAACTGGGGTCGATATAATCAACTTAATCCATTTGTCTGTCCTTGTTTGTCTCCTCTCTATTTAGCCCCTTGTGGGTGGTAAAGAAATAGGTATTTCGTCTTACGTTCTGAGTTCAATTCTCTGCCGAGGTCGATTTTTGCCTTTCATCCTTCGTGGTCGATTAAATATGTACCAGTTACGAACTGGGGTCGATATAATCAACTAATCCATTTGTCTGTCCTTGTTTGTCTCCTCTCTATTTAGCCCCTTGTGGTGGTAAAGAAATAGGTATTTCGTCTTACGTTCTGAGTTCAATTCTTTCTGCCGAGGTCGATTTTTGCCTTTCAATCCTTTCGTGGTCGATTAAATATGTACCAGTTACGAACTGGGGTCGATATAATCAACTTAATCCATTTGTCTGTCCTTGTTTGTCTCCTCTCTATTTAGCCCCTTGTGGGTGGTAAAGAAATAGGTATTTCGTCTACGACGTTCTGAGTTCAAATTCTGCGAGGTCGATTTTTGCCTTTCATCCTTTCGTGGTCGATTAAATATGTACCAGTTACGAACTGGGGTCGATATAATCAACTTAATCCATTTGTCTGTCCTTGTTTGTCTCCTCTCTATTTAGCCCCTTGTGGTGGTTCAAAGAAATAGGTATTTCGTCTTACGTTCTGAGTTCAAATTCTGCCGAGGTCGATTTTTGCCTTTCATCCTTTCGTGGTCGATTAAATATGTACCAGTTACGAACTGGGGTCGATATAATCAACTTAATCCATTTGTCTGTCCTTGTTTGTCTCCTCTCTATTTAGCCCCTTGTGGGTGGTAAAGAAATAGGTATTTCGTCTTACGTTCTGAGTTCAAATTCTGCCGAGGTCGATTTTTGCCTTTCATCCTTTCGTGGTCGATTAAATATGTACCAGTTACGAACTGAGGTCGATATAATCAACTTAATCCATTTGTCTGTCCTTGTTTGTCTCCTCTGTGTGGGCAGTAAAGAAATAAGTATTTCGCCTGTCTTTACGTTCTCAGTGCAAATTCCGCCGAGGTTGACTTTGCCTTTCATTTTTTGGTGGTCGATAAATTAAGTACCAGTTGCGTACTGGAATGGATCTAATCGTTTAGCTCCTTCCCCAAAAATCTCGTACATTGTGCCTAGAGTAGAAAATAATATTTAGTCCCAGCTCTGACCTATGATCGAAGCAATTCCAGTCGTGACCATCATGTTTTTTTCCTTTAAAAGTAGCCATTCTACTTGCGATCATTATGGCTTTAGTAAACGTGCCCGTTGTCCCTGTAAATGCTATGATTTAGCCCCAGGTCAGATCTGTCTGACATATAAATCAAGACATTCCAACAATGACCATCCCACACGTGCCAATTTCTATCGCAGTAGGGTATGATATGAAGGGAATTTGGCTGCCATTTCTAACCAGCTATAGTAGTAGTAGTAGTCGTATTGATGTTATCTCCGATTGTGATGACGTATTAATACCGTTTTTGTTTATACGTCAGGTTTGATCAAATAAACCTATGTCCAAAGTGTTCCAGCCACGACCAACACATCTTATTTTCAGGCAATATACACAGAACAACTCTTTCCACTCCTTACCCACATTTTTAAGATGCGTTTTCCTGGGAATCTGACGGCTACTTCTAGTGACCATGCCGAGGTCCCTTCATTGGTTATTATCCTTGTTGTTTAACTTTCAGATCATCTCTGATCATTCAGCCCTCTGATCAAAGACATTCCAGCTGTAACAAGCCCGTTCGCTTCTTTTTTACGTCCCGGAAATCCATGATCATGTTATTCAAGTGAATCCAGTTTTAAGACACATATATGTCTTAAAACTGGTCACGTCTGGGTAATGCAGTACATGATTTGTGTGAGACTTGGCTGCAATTTCTAGCCGAATGGTACATTTTGTGGACATTACAAAGAATCAATACACTGTAGTGGCTTAGCAGCATTTCTTTCAGCTCTTTACATTCTGAGTTCTAATCTCGCTGTGGTCAATTTTGTCTTTCCTCCTTTCCGTTTGATAAAATAAAGTACCAGTCAAGTATGGATCGATGTAATCCACTGAATCTTTTCCATCTTTTACTAGCCTCGTGCCAAAATTTGAAGCAACTATTCTACTGCTTCGAACGAAATGTCTAGCAGGGTCTCTTCTGATACGAGGCTCTCAGATTAATTCCCGCCGGAGAACAAGTTTACTTTCCTAGGGAGGGGGTCGATAAAATATAAGTGCTTGTCAAGTACTTATCTCGCGGCTAACGATTTACCCGTCCTCAAAAAATTGGCTCGCCTTGTGACTAAATTAGAAACTGAATGAGAATTGTTAGAGCGTCGGGAAAAAGTACCTTGAGGTATTTGTTCCATCACTCTTTCTTCTGAGCTCAAATCAAGTCAGGGTTAACATTAAATCGACCCCATGACATATTCTTTGTAAGCCTAGTACTTATTCTATCAGTCCCTTTTGCCGAACCGCTAAATTACGGGGACGTAAACACACCATCATCGGTTGTGAAGCGATGTTGGGGGACAAATACAGACACACAAACACACACATACACACACACACACAAACACACCACACACACACACACATATATATATATATACATATATACGACAATAATACATAGGTTGAACAGCATGAACGATGTGCGACATTGTAGTTGCAAAGAAGGTGAAATTAACAGTAAAGCAAAATTCGCTCGAAAATTTGGCTGATAGGTGGGAACAAAAGCTATTACATGGCAAATATGTGGCCTGTAGCAAACAAGCTGATGTAGATTATTGATATTATTTACATTTCACGGATATTTGTTCTCATCTTGTTTGTTGTTAACACAACGTTTCCGCTGATATACCCTCCAGCCTTCATATCAGCGGAAACGTTGTGTTAACAAGAAACAAGATGGGGACAAATATCCGTCAAATGTAAATAATATAAATAATTCCGCATCTCTTCAATATAGAACTGTAAACTGATGTAGACCAGAAGCACAAATATCAGTGGCTACGGAGCTCAGGTCTACAGGCAGAGAGTGAAGGCTTTACCTTGGCTGCCCAAGAACAGAGATTATTGATCCGGAACTATAAAGCTAGTGTGATGAAAAATGGTGTAGACCCAAAGTGCCGATACTGCAACGAGGAAATCGAAACGGTCTACCACCTAATCTCTGGATGTAAGGTTTTAGCACCTACAGAATACAAATCAAGACACGACAGAGTTGGCCAATATCTACATGTTCGGCATCATTTAATCAAAACTGCTGACAAATGGTACAAGCACCACCCCGAAGTTGTAACTGAAGGAGAAAATGTAACAATTCTTTCTGACATCCCAGGATGTACAGATCGAGCCATCAAGGAAAATAAACCAGATATTGTTGTGAAAGACAAAAATAATGTCTGTTTCTTGATTGACATGAGCAAATACTGTGACCATAATATCTCGGCAAAAAAATTTGATAAGCTCAGAAAATATAAAGATCTGCCAATCGAAAACGAAAAGATTAGGCATCACAAGACGGTTACAATACCAATGATTGTAGGAGCACTTGGAATGTTAAAAACATGAGCTGAAATTATTTAAGAAGATCCTTGGCTTACCATCCATGCAGAAGTGCAAAATATTGTCTTAACTCGTGCGTTTCTTTCCTCCTCACTCCCTTATTTTATTTGTTTACTTTTCAATCCTTTATTTTTCCTTTTTCTCTCTGTCTTCCCCCGTTTCTCTATTTCATGACTCTTTAAATAAACAATCTGATATGCTTCTTTTAGTGACCAACCAATGTCTAGAGGTACGTTTCGCCTCCCTAGTTGTCAGGAAGACACTCGGCAAGAAATGGACATGAATTGAAAGGAGATGCTAATGAAAATAATAATAATAATATAAATAATAATAATAATAATATAAATAATAATAATAAAATAATAATAATAATAATAATAATAATAATAATAATAATAATAATAATAATAATAATGATAAAACGATGGCAAGAAAAGCCCATTCATGGTAAATACTGGACTAAACTAAACGCAAAAGAAATAGACAAAGAAAAATCCCAGCAATGGTTGAGAAGCTCAGGACTCAAAGCAGAAACAGAGGGATTTTTAATTGCAGCACAAGACCAAAGCCTCCCCACCAGAAATTACCAAAAACATGTAATGAAAAGAAATATTACATTTAACTGCAGAATATGTGGAGATGGACAAGAAACAATAAATCATATTATCTAGCTGCCCAGTCCTGGCTAAGAAGGAATATATTCACAGACATGACAGAGTTGGAACCTACATACACTGGAAGCTATGCCAACATTATGGAATAACAACAGAAAAAAGATGGTATAGGCACACCCACCAGAAGGTCACAGAAAACGAAAGCAACCATACTCTGGGATATGCCGATACACACAGATAGAGAAATTAAGGCCAACAGACCAGATATAGTTTCAGAGATCATGAAGAAAAAAAATGCTTTCTAATTGATGTATCAATACCGGCAATGACAACGTGTCTCTAAAAGAAAGGGAGAAACTCTCAAAATACAAAGATCTGGAAATAGAGGTAACCAGAATGTCGAATCTGAAAACAGAAACAATTCCTATCATAGTAGGTGGCATTATGCATGATAAAAAAATATCAGACAAATACATAACAAAAACACCAGGACTTACAAACACATATAACATACAGAAAATTGCACTACTAGGCACTGCACACATCCTACCAGAACACTTCCATCCATACAATAACCATCAGAGCATCACAACAAATCACAGCACCATACCCAAGGCACACAGAGCTGCGCTCGGTAGTGAAGTGAAAGCACGCTATAAAAATAAAACTACTGATAATAATAATATAATAATAATAATAATAATAATAATATAATATATAATAATAATAATAATAATAATAATAATACAAAGAAGAAGAAGAAGCAGGAGAAGAGGAAGAAAAAGAAGAAGAAATCAATCCAGCAGATTTAGGGAGAAGATTAGTTAATTACATCGACCCCTGTAGTTGACTAGTACAATCAGTATGATAAGAGGCATCGTCCATGTAGAAACGGGGTGTGGGGAAATAGCAACAATGACGACGATGACAATAACAACAGCTACAATAATACTGGTTTCTAATTGAGGCGTAAGCTTAGCAATATTTAGGTGGGATGCGACGGCAGTATTTCGCTGGTATTTTATTTTATCGAATCTGAAAGGTAGAAAAACGAAGTTAAACTTCGGCTCTATTGGAAGTGGGAACATTTTAAAAAGCCGCAAGAAATGCCGTTAGAACTATTTTCTTTCATGCGCTGACGATGCTGCCAGCGCGTAATGACAATGACGATGACGACGACAAAGATAATAGAAATGACAACAATGATGATGATGTTGACGACGACGACGATGATTGATGATGGTGATGATTAAGGATGGCGGTGAGATGATATGATGATGATGATTGATGATGGTGGTGATGATGATGATGATGATGAGATGATGATGATGATGATGATGATGATGATGATATGATGAATGGATGCATGATGATGGATGCGGTGATGATGATGATGATGATGATGATGATGATGATGGTGGTGATGATGATGATAATTGATTTGATGATGATGATGATAATGATGATGATGATGGATGATGATGATAATGATGATGATGGCGGTGATGATGATGATAATGATAATGATGATGAAGACAACGACAACGACGATAATGAGGATAATGATGATGATGATGGTGAAGATGATGAAGACGACGACGACGGCGATGATAGGAGAATGACGATGATGTTGATGGTGGTGGTAGTGGTGGTGACGGTGGCGACGATGATGATGCCTAATAAATACGCTGAATGATATCTGCGAAGGTTATATTTACAACAGAAAAGTTAGAACTATCTTCCGTGTGTAGACGACTTCAAAATATTTAGAAGTGACACAAATAACCAGCTGTGAAACCTATTAAAAATTTGTTCATCAGTTCGGTCCGGTCAAGACATAAAATTGAGTATGGAATTAGACAAATATGCCAAAACTACTAAGAGAGAAATTAATTAAAATTGAGAAGAATAAATTGGATACGGACGCAGAAATCAAAGAATTTGACCAGAATCACCCATAGAAAGAGTTAGAAGAATGAAACCGATGAGATATAACACATAGAGAAATGAAGAAGAAAATTAGATAAGCATACTACAGTAGAATTAAATATATTACTAAAGACAGAACTCAATGCTAGAAATAAGATAATAGGTATAAATACTCTAGACGTCGACATCCTCGTGATAAAGTGTAACTTCAATGTATTAAACTGCAAGTTAAATAAATTTATTGAAGAGCTTTGATAGAAAAACTAGAAGACTGCTTACGGATTTCGGAAGCCATCACGTTGAAGTTGATGTTTATTGAAAAATACTTAACTGTAACATAGACAAGTTGTGGTCTACGGTCGTGAGCAGAAGTTTGCGGCAGAAAAATGAAAATTTTTATGTTAAATGCTCAAAGTCATGTTTAATTTGCAATATATCATTACTTGGCCAAAAGTTTGGAACATATGTCTGAAAATTAGAATTTTTTTATATTAAATGTTCTAAGTTATATTTGAACGGAGCGTATATTGGGTATAACAATTTTGATTTTTAAACAAATGTTCCAAACATTTGGCCATGTCTGTTGTACAAAAGATAGTTATAACAAGGTTAGAAAAGTGGTAAAAGAAAACTAAAGAGAAAAACAACAACTTTGTGAAGATCATTAGTGTTATTTCAGAAAAAAATTGAAAACTTAAGAAAATTCTTTATAAAGTTAGACTAAAATACAGATCTGAACCAAGTAAACAGAAGAAAACAGCAGGTCGAGTCGCTACTTCTCCGTATCGAGAAGTCAGAGCTTCAGTGCTGCGGACGTGTGATGGAAATGTGACAGGAAAGAATCGCAAGATAGACTCGCCAAGCTGAGGCAAGTGACATGAGACCCAAAATTAGACCAAGAACGAACTGGTTCGAGAATATTCATCGTCTCAGTTTGTTCCGGTTGGGAATCCAACCAGAAGGTCTAGTGATACTTATTTCTAATAGGACTCTATCGAATAAGACCCTGGAACAGAGGGCGAAGAAGATGGATGGATAAATAAAATAGTAGAACAACAGAACAGATTAAAAGACAGTAAAATCCAAATGAAAGTTCAAAGTAGAAAGTCCAAACGGAGAGAGAAAACACTAGATGGCGTATAATCGGCAAAACTTGATAGAGAGATCAGCGAAAATATTCCTTTAAAAATCTTTTCATTTAATTTTTCCCAAATTTAATTGTTTTCCATACTTAGAATTGAAAAAGTCTCAATGACCGAAACCGGCACTAAAATGTTTTTTATAAAATCACTTTAGCTTTTTTTTTACCTTGACTTTTTTCCATATATATGTATCTGTGTACGCATGTATGTATCTATGTATGTATGTATGTAAGTATTTGTGCATCTGTGTTTGTCTCTCCACCATCGCTTAACAACTGATGTTGTGTTTATGTCCACGTAAGCTAGCGGTTCGGCAAAAAGAACCGATAAAATACGTACTAAGCTTACAATGAATAAGTCCCTGGCTCAATTTATTTAGCTAAAGGCGGTGCTCCAGTATGGCCACAGTGAAATGACTGAAACAAGTAAAAGAATAAAAGAATAAAAAGTATATATGTCTGTCTGACTACGAAGAAGAAGAAGAAGAAGAAGAAGAAGAAGAAGAAGAAGAAGAAGAAGAAGAAGAAGAAGAAGAAGAAGAAGAAAAGAAGAATGAATGAAGAGCACAAAAAAAAACAAAAGACAAAAATAAAGTACATTTGGTGATCATTAAACCGTGACGTTTAATTTACTTTTTTGCAAAAATGGTTGAGTACATTGCGAGCTGGCTGGCTGTTTTGCTGGCTGGCTTCCAGGCAGGCTAGCTGATCAGCTATTTGGCCGGCACGCTGGCCTTCTTGTTGGACGACTTGCTAACCTAGTAAATCGAATAGCTGTTTGGTTGGCTGGTTAGTTGGTTGGTTGGATATCGTGCTGGTTGTTGATAACGGTTGTGATGGTGGGCAAATCAACCGATCTGGATGACCCGATAGACTGGATGTTGAATTGAATAGCTGGAAGAAGAAGAAGAAGAAGAAGAAGAAGAAGAAGAAGAAGAAGAAGAAGAAGAAGAAGAAGAAGAAGAAGAAGAAGAAGAAGAAGAAGAAGAAGAAGAAGAAGAAGAAGAAGAGAGGAAAAAGAAGAAGAAGAAGAAAACAGAAAATAATTACAAACAAAGATCTGTGACCACGCTCGTCGTCGGATGGGCAGATCTAGGACGAGACATGACCGAGTGAAAAGCAGGCTGGGCTGAAAATGGGGTAGATAAGGAAGTGGAGGAGGAATGTAGGGGGTAAATGCAGATATGACATATAAAGGTGGTAGGAGGAGAAAGTAGTGTGAGTGAGAGTGTGTGTGTGGGGGGGGAATATCGTAAATTCTTTGTTGTTGCTTGTTTTTTTTATTTTCCATTTTTAGTTTTCTCTGGGAAGTGTTTGGGGTGTGAAAAGCTTCTCTCTCTCTCCCTCTCTATATTCCCACACACATATATGTGTGTGTGTACATACACATACGTACATGTATATTTATATATGTATGTAAGTATATGTGCATGTATGTATGTATGCATACATGTACATATATATGTATATACATATATATATATGAAAAATATATATATAATATATATATATATATATATGTATATAAATATGCATATATATATGCATGTATGTATGTACACACATACACATATATGTATATATATACACATATACACACACATATATATACAAATATACAACATATATGCATATAGATATATGCATATAAATGCACATATACACATACATGGATATGCGTGTGGGTGAAAGTTTTTGGTAAACTCCTTGTCATTTTCTACTCCCACCAAATTCTCTCTCTCCCTCTCTCTTTCTCTCTCTCTCTCTCTGTCTCGGCACTCCCGACTCTAATCTATTTCTATTTCTCTCTTTCTCTGCATCC
This sequence comes from Octopus sinensis, assembly GCF_006345805.1. Taxonomy (NCBI): domain Eukaryota; kingdom Metazoa; phylum Mollusca; class Cephalopoda; order Octopoda; family Octopodidae; genus Octopus; species Octopus sinensis. Next base: position 12,029,364 of record NC_043013.1, read on the forward strand.
CGACCCTGACACCGACCCCTGACGCCCCCCCCACTATCACCCCGCTCTAATCAACCACTACCACCACCACCACTACCACCACCACACACACATACACCGCCTATCCGCGACGCCAACTCTATCAGGAATCGGTGCGCACGATTGAATCGTCTTTTCCGACGAACCCCTGCACCCCACCTCACCTACGCCCCCCACCCCCGGTCGCGCTTCGGTGACGCCGGCTGCAAGGCTGCAGCTGCCAACTTGAAGTTCCTTAAGCAATCACATGTGACGACAAAAATCATACCGTCTACTCCTCCGCCTCCTCTTCCTTCTCACCACCACCACCACCACCACCACCACCGCCGCCACCACTAACCCACTCAACTTCATTTCACCCCCCTCCCTTCCCCCTGTCCAACCCACTTACATCACTCAACTATAAACTTGTCCTCTCTTTCTTCCACCTTCTGTCTGCTGTGTCGTTTGTCGTTTGTTTTACTGTCCTCACTCTAATTCAACATCATCATCATCATCATTATCACCGTCATCATCATCGTCATCGTCGTCGTCGTCGTCATCGTTTTCATCAGCATTACCACAATCATTGTCCTCGACAGTTTCGAAGTTATCGTCGTCGTCGCCATCATCATCATCATCATCACCATCATCATTAACATCATCATTATCATCATTATCATCATCATCATCATTATCATCATCACCATTATCATCATCATCATCATTATCATCATCATCACCATTATCATCATCATCATCATCATCATCATCATCGACGTCATCATCATCATCATCGTCGTCGTCGTCGTCATCATCATCATCATCATCATCATCATCATCATCACCATCATCATTATCATCATCATCACCATTATCATCATTATTATCACCATCATGGCCGTTATCATCATTTTCGTCGTCACCGTAATTATTATTCTCATCGTCGTTGTGGTGGTCCTTGTCATCATCGAAGTCAACATTGATATCATCGTCATCATCATCATCATTGTTATTCTCTTCATTTTCTTCATCTTGGAAACAACTACCCACCCCTACTAACGCCACCACGGTCAGTACCACCACCACTACCACTACCACCAGGAATCCACTATCACCACCATCATCACCACCACTATCATCTTCATCTTCATCATCATCATTATCATCATTGAGGTAATGATCACCAGTCTCCTCTTCCGCATCATCAATCGTTGTCGCCATTGTTACCGTCGTAGAGAACGCTACTACCAACATCGTTTTCATCATCTTCATTTCTTTCATTTCACAACCACTAGCATTTACAAAATAAGCACCATCACCATCACCACCACCACCACCACCACCACCACACCATCACCACCCCACCAACACCCCACCACCACACACACCACCACCATCACCACCACCACCACCACCATCACAACTACCACCAATCACCACCACCATCACACCACCACCACCACCAACCACCACCACCACCATCACCACCACCACCATCACCACCACCCATACCACCAGCATCACCACCACCACCACCATCACCACCACCACCACCATTACCAACAACAACAACAACAACAACACCAGCAGCAGGATCATCATCATCATTATCATAATTATCGTCAGTGTTCCCCATCGCCATCGCCAACGGGTGTCGTTAACGTCGCAAGCATTTCAATCGTAATCGTCATTACGGCCATCAGCAAAAAGTGCCAACACTACAAATCGTCATAAGCATCTTCAAATGGCATCATCATCATCATCACTGTTATCCTCATCACCGCCACCACCATCACTAATCACCAGCACTGCCATGACCACCACCACTGCCAATACTTCCAACTTCATCATGATCACTATTATCATCATGATCATCATCGCCATCATCATCATCATCATCATTAACCAATATCGCCGTTTCTTGCGCGTATCCTCCTCAGTGATTTTCTTCCGGTACTCTTTCCTGCTGAAACCACCACCACCACCACCACCACCACATTCATCAGCACCGCCATGACCATCATATTCGTCATCATCATCATCATCAGTAACAGCAACATCATTAACCAATACCGTCGTTTCTTGCACGTGACCTACTCGGTTATGTTTCGTCTGGTACTCTTTCCTGCCGAAACCACCGCCATTTTTCAATGTGCATTGTTAAATATATGTATATATGTATGTAGATAAATAGATAGATACATAATATACATACATATATACATACATACACACACACCACACACTAATATATATATATATATATATATATACACATATATATATTATATATATGTATATATCTATATATATATATAAATATATATATATGTGTATATATATAAATATAAATATATATATATATATATATATATATATATATATATATATATGCCACAGTATACAACGGCAAAAGCACTCCAATGCGAAATATAAAATAATATTGTAGCTAGCTGAGAGGATATCACAAACTGTTACGCAAAGTTTCATGTAATCGATCACAACACTCTGTGAATTTTTTTCATAATGTTGTCATTTAGAAAACCTTATAAAAAGTGTAGTGATTATTATTTAGTAATACAATCAAAAGATGATATATGGATGATATATGACTGACCGTAAAGGAAAAACTTTAGCATGTTGTCATAATATGATTACCACAATGCTTTAGAAAATCCGTTATCCATAGCAGTGTTCAAAATACGCTCGACTGTCAGTTTGTCGGTTACGTGAAACTCTGAGTAACTGCGAAAGATCAGCCGATGATCTTGCAAAAAGCAAAGTCGTTAGTTCTTAAACCTGTATAAGACACACACAGACACAGGCACAGACAGACAGACACACACACACATACACACACACACATACACACACACACACACACACACACACACACACGTATAAAAACACACACACACATATGCGTGTGCGTGTGTGGATCTTATAGAGATTTTAGAACTAGCAACTTTGCATGTTGCAAGATGAGCGGGTGAATCTAGCTTATTATTCTATATATTGCGAACTAGCGGACGAGTGTTAGGTACTGAAGAAGGGAAAATACCCTGAAACCAGAGTGGTCTACTTGTCCTATCAAATCGGTAGATGGTAGGGGTTCGCTCCCCTGCTCGCAGTATATTGGACACAGGCTGTGTCATTAAACAGCTTGAGGTGTTCTCCTGGGATTAAAAAGTAGTAACGTAGTTCCATACGGAGTAGCCACATTGAAGTAGCAATAAACATATGTGTGTGAGTGTAAATAAGAAATTGTGGCACAACAAGGCACCAATGGTTGCTGGAAATAGCAGTCGATAACCGTACGACGCTATGTAAAGTGTCACTGAATCCATACAGGCAAAGATGTGAGCGGGCGGGGAACATAAAAAACGTTCGTCTTACCTCAAGGAAGAACAATCTAGAATGAATAACCTAGTATTCAAGTTTCAAACTTTCAAAAATACGTTTGTTATCGTAAATTAGGCCAGTGATCACTGAAGACGGATTTTTAAAATATCAGCAACATTAATGCCAGTATATTCGGCCATAAACAGAACCGAGATTAGTGGAAAAAGCTTTATAGAAAATAATATCATTGCATTAATATTTATAATTTGTGTGTGTGTGTATGTGTGTGTATGTGTGTGTGTGTACTAGTGCCTGCCGTAGACGTGGAGCTGTATATGTGTATTTGTCGTTGCAATCAACAACACCCTCACACTTCAAATACTCATCGTGGTCGTTTTGACTCCTATTTTAGTTGTAGCTGATCTCCGGCAATTTATATACCTACAGGCCCTCACAAACCACCAGCTACCTCATCGATGTCGTCCCCATCATCATCATCATCATCATCATCATCATCATCATCACCTTCTTCTTCTTCATCTTTTTCTTTTTCTTCTTCTTCTTCCACTACTATTTCTTTCTTCTTCTTCTCCTTCGTACTTCTCCATCACCTTCTATCTCCTCCTCCTCCACCTTATTTTCTTCTCCTCCACCTCCTCTTCTTCCTCCTTCTCCACCTTCTTATTCCTCCTCCTTCACTTTCTTATTCCTCCTCCTCCACCTTCTTATTCCTCTTCTTCTTCTCCTTCGTCCTTCTCCATCACCTTCTATCTCCTCCTCCTCCACCTTATTTTCTTCTCCTCCACCTCCTCTTCTTCCTCCTTCTCCACCTTCTTATTCCTCCTCCTTCACCTTCTTATTCCTCCTCCTCCGCCTTCTTATTCCTCTTCTTCTTCTACTTCTTTTTCTTTTTCATTTTCTTCTCTTTCTTTTTCTTCATCTTCTCCTTAATCTTCTTATCATTATTATTATTTTTCTTCTCGTCCTCCTCCTGCTTCACCTTATCCTTCCTCCTCCTCTTTCACCTTCTTTTCTTCTTCTCCGCCTCCTCCTCCTCTTCTTCATCCTCCCCACCGACCTTCTTATTTCTCCTCCTCCGCCTTTTTCTTCTTCTTCTTCTTCTTCTTCGGCGTCTTCTTCCTCTACGTCCTTCTTCTTCTCTTCTTCTTCTTCTTCTTCTTCTTCTCTTCTTCTTCTTCTTCTTCTTCTTCTCGGCGTCTTCTTCCTCTACGTCCTTCTTACCTCCTTCTTCATCCCATTGTAGTTGGTGAATATAATATCCACGTGTTATAATCGATCGTATTATGATTTCATTCCTATTAGCAATTTTTCCATCCAACAAACGACAGTTAATCATGGCGGTTTTTTATTGTTATTATTATTATTATTATTATTATTATTATTATTTATTATTATTATTTTATTATTATTTATTATTATTATATTATTATTATTATTATGGTTGTTGTTGTTGTTGTTGTTAGTATTATTTTGGTTGTTGTTTTTGTTGTTATTATTAAAAGATTATTATTATTATTACTATCATCATTATTATTATCACAATGTTCGTAATAATATTAATAATACTATCGTAATTATTGTTATCATTAATATTATTGTTGTTATTGTATTCTATCCTAACCATTATTATTGTTATTGTTATTGTTACTGACGTTGTTGTTTATATCATCATCATTATTGTTGTATATTTACTATTGTCACTCATTATTATTGTTATTATTATTATTATTATTATTATTATTATTATTATTATTATTATTATGATTGCTGTTCTTGTTATCTCTCTAATTATTATTATTACCACCACTACCACCACCATCATCATCATCATCATCATCATCATCATCTTCATCATCATCATCATCATCATCATCATCATTATTATTATTACTATTATTATCATTAGTGTTGTTTCGTTCTTTGTGGTGTTGTACAGATTTTTGTTATATATGTTTTTATTTTTCTTAGTTGTTATTGTTATCTTCGTTGTTGCTCTGGGTATTGTTCTTCTTCTGGTACCAGAAGTTCCTCTGTAATTGTTAGATATGTTTGTCTATATATAATACATAAATACATGCATGCATCATATATATATCCATGCGTGCGTGCGTGTGTGTAAAAGTGTGTAAATTATATAATATTCAAGCAAGCACCCACACACATATACACACATATACACATTCATAATAACTGTTTGATGATATATATATATATATATTTATTTCTTCATGCACACACACATATATACATATACATATATGTATGTACGTGTATGAGTATATATATATACATACACACGCACATACGTATATCTTATATATATATATATATATTAATTCTGCATTTTTGTATATTTATTTCTTTATACACATACATATATACATATACGCATATGTATGTAGGTGTATAAGTATATGCATATACATACATACGTATATATACATACGTATACATACGTATATATATATATATATATATATTTTAATTGTGCATTTTTGCATTTTTCCTCAACAATTCCTCGACTTTCATAAATTCTCTTGCACTACGTTCACCGCTATCGCTACCACTGCTTCCACCACTACCACTACCATAAGCACCCCCATTACAACCACCTAGACTATCACAACCACAAACACCAGAAAAAAAATCAGTAACTGCGCTACCACCACCAACACCACCACTACTACCTCCTCTACTACTATCACGCTCCTCCGCCACCAGTGCCACTATTTCCACCACTAACACCATCTGCACCATTCTATACTAGCGCCTTATTTCTCTATTTCCATCATTTAATTACATCGCAATACATTCTGTGTCGGAAACAATAATATTAAGTTTGTTTTAACCAGTTCCCTTGTTTTTCGCTTATGACTGTTCGTCTATCAGTTGCTGAACACATTCTAATTATGGCTTCATAGTTTCATAGCCACAACAATTACAACAACAACAACAACAACAACAACAACAGCAGCAGCAGTACGAGAACAACGTTAAACAACAACACGCGGAAAATCGCCAGGAGCAATAACGATAACTCGGACAACATTAATTATAGTGATAATGATGACGACGACAGCTCCGTCGTCATGATGATGGTGATGATGGTGGTGGTGGTGGTGGTGGTGTGGTGGGGTGGTTGTAATTATGTTGATGATAATATTAACAGTAAATATTCTCCTCAATACCAAAGACTTGCTTGTCAGTTGCTTGCCCTTAACTAGTTGAGCATATCCATTGGTGGCTGACGATATATGCATCTCTGATCACAAGCAGAAGTAGTGGGAATGCATCATAACCGTGTGGTGAGATGAATTTTTTTGAGTTTCAATAATTCACCTTTGGAAACATGGGTGTTTCGTTCAATATTCTTAAAAGCCCTTATTCAGGGATCCTTTGGGCGGGATGGGCTACTCGACTTGAAGAAAATTCTAACTGGGCCCCTACCTGCAAGGTCATGCGCCGTTTATCTTGACATGAGATCACCAAGTCGCGCACATATGGTTGTGATGCATGTGCCTGGTATATTTGGCTTCGCATAATAATAATAATAATATGATGATGATGATGATGATGATGATGATGATGATGATGATGATGATGGTGATGATGATGATGGCGATGATGATGATTGAGACTAATGGATATAAATATCTGCGGATTTTTGATTTCAACAAAATCAAGGGAAGTGATTTAGGCGAGAATATCTCAGAAGAACCAAAGTAATTATAGGAAGTAGGCGCAATGGTAAAAAACAAGATCAGGGCAATTAACACATGAGCTGTTTCCTTAATGCGATACAGTGCAGGTGTTGTTAGGTGGACAAAGAACAACCTTGAGGAAATTAATAGGAAAACTAGAAAAGCGATGACAATTATTAACAAGGAACTACACTCCAAAAGCTAGTAAGTGCCTAGGAACAGGGGAGGAAGAGGCCTCATAGGGTGTAAGATTTGTGTTGCCATCGAGTAGGACAGTCTGGGATGGTACACCAAACAGCAACGTGAATCCTTGCTTGCTGCTGTTAGAATTAACAATATAATACCTACCGAAAATATGATGCACTCACAAACTTTTAAGAGACAAGATGAAGAAGAAATAGGGAAGAATAGGAAAATGAAATCACTGCATGGCCAATAACTCAGAGAAATCGAAGGGAAAGACAAGATCAATATTTGGAGATTGCTAAAAAAAAATGTGATCTGAAAGGATGCATTGATATGGCATTGATAGGCAGTTCTCAAGTATAAGCTCTGAGAACTAATTACACCAAGTTCCAAATAGATAAGAGGAGCGAATCACCCCTCTGTAGGAAGTGTGGGAGCAGAAACGAAACAATCTCAGATATTGTGAGTGAGTGAGCGAACTGGCCCCAAAGCACTTCAAAAAGAGGCACAATAACGTGGCTAAGTTTGTCCTTTGGAGATTATGTGGAAAGTGCGTCCTAAACAGAACACGCAAATGGTACGAACATGAACAAGACGGAGTCACCGAGAACAAGGAATATAAGAGACTGTAGGATTTTACAATCCAGTGTGACTCCCTAATAGATGTTCGGAGACCAGATACTGTTGTGGTAGATGAAGGAAACCAAGGTTATAGATATTGCAATATCTGAGGATGCATTCATAAGTAACAAAGAACAAGAAACAATTGAGAAATACAGACTATTAAAAGACGAATTTGCAAGAAAGAGCTGTAATTTCAGAATGAATTAGAGGAGCAAGTATAGATTTAAGAAAACTAGTAAGAATAATATCATAAATTTTCACCCAGTAGTAGTAGTAGCAGCAGCAGCAACAATATTCAAGAATCAATCCACAAATAACAGCACCAACATTGACAGCCACCACAAAACTAGAACTATGACAAAACCTGCAATTGCAGCAGCAAGAATAACAGCAACAACAACAATAAAAGGCACAAAATAACGTTGCCTGAATTACTCCTTTGTACTAAAGGTACAAGGCATGACATTTTAGGGAGGGAACTAATGGATTACAATATTTCACTGGTACTTAATTTATCGACCCCAAAATGTTAAGTCGAACTCGGCGGAATTTGAACTCAGAACGTAAAGACGGACGAAATGCTGCTGAGCAATTTTGCCCGGTGCGCTGACGGTTCTGCCAGCTTGCCTCCTTGCTCAATCCCGTAATTAATACTAATAATAAATAGAACAACAACTACCACAATAATATTGGTTTCAAATTTTGGCACAAGTCCATCAAGTCGATTACATTGACTACACTGTTCAACTGACACTTATTTTATTGACTCCGAAATGATAAAAGCCAAAGTCGGCCCAGGCGTAATTTGAACTTGAAACGGGACGAAATGCCTAAGCATTTCACCCGGCGTGCTAACAATACCGCCCTGCCTGCTGGCCGAACCACCACAATAATACTGACAGGTTGGGCAACAAGAACAAAACTATGACAACATCATTTAGAACAAATACTTTTTTTATTCTTTTACTTGTTTCAGTGATTTGACTGCGGCCATGAGGGAGCACCGCCTTTAGTCGAGCAAATCGACCACAGGACTTATTCTTTGGAAGCCTAGTACTTGTTCTACTGGTCTCTTTTGCGGAACCGCTAAGTTACGGGGACTTAAACACGCCACCATCGGTTGTCAAGCGATGTGGGGGGGACAAACACAGACACAAAACATACACACACACACACACACACACACACACACACACACACACACACACACACACATATATATATATATATATATATATATATATATAAGATATTTTACATACGGCGCTTCTTTCAGTTTCCGTCTACCAAATCCACTTACAAGGTTTTAGTCGGGCTGAAGCTATAGTAGAAGACACTTGCGCAATGGAAATGAACCCGGAACTATATGGTTGGTAAGCAAGTTACTTACCACACTGCCACTCCTGCACCTATGTAGTACATTTAGAAATATACTTTTACCACTATAAATAGTATCGAATATTGGTGCCCTAATAGAAAATGCATATGTTAATAATTCTCGAAACGCCAATATTTATTAAATTAATTATTAAATTCATTAATTTAAAATTTAATTTAAAAACAAAATTCTTACTTTTATATTTGCAAAAAAAAAAAATATGTTATCATTAACCAAACTAGTGATTAATTATCAATTAATCGCACATGTAAATTGTGAATTCCATATTAAGTAGCGAGGTGCGTTTAGCGTGACCAAGCCACTATCTCTTGTGATATTCGTATTCTGGTTGCATAGTTTCATAACACCAACAACATCAATGACAAAAATAATAATAATAATAATAGCAACAGCAGTACAGCAGCAACAATAACAATAATACCACCTGTTAAATAAGTATTAATCCAAAGGTAGTGAGCCTGCAGTGTCGTTAGCGTGTCAAAAAGGCTTAGTATTTTTTCTGGTCCTTTACATTCTGAGTTTCATTACTGCCGTGGTCGACTCTTTTTTTTTATTGTTTCGGAGTCGATAAAATATCGTAGCAGTCAAGCACTTAGCTCGGTACCATTGTCTACCCTCTTCTGCCTAAATTGCTGGTTTTGTGCCAAAAACTTGAAACAATATAGGTAATACGCTAAGGCAGCATGATGTTAGAATCGTTACCGCGTTGGATGAAATATAATTACACGTAACTAGCCCTACGCCGTCAAATGTGATGGCTAATTGAAGTATTTTATACATAAATAAGGTACAAAATATAATAATAACAGATACAAACATTCACATATTTCCCTTGTACACGCACACACATACAAACATATACTGACACGTAGTTGAAACGCTGTTTGATTTTTCTTTTCAGTGTTGAATGTTCACCATTCCACTTCCATTTTTTACCAACTTCCTTTCTCATGCTTATATTGTGACGAAGAAATACACATGAGTATTATTATAGTAGATTCTTCCAGATTTTGCGTTCTCAGTGCAAAAACTAGCGGAGTCAGCTTTGAGTTCCATCGTTGGGGATTGATAAAATAAAGTACCAATCAAGTACTGGAGTAGATTTAATAAAACAGACGGACAGACATACAAGCAACCAGGCAGATAGATATATCTATATATAGATAGATATATCTATATATAGATAGATAGATAGATAGATAGATAGATAGATAGATATAGATAGATAGATAGATAGATAGATAGATAGATAGATAGATAGATAGATAGATAGATTGAAAAATAGATAGATGGACAAATAGTTAGAAATGTCTAACAATGCATGTTGTACACAAAGTGTAACGAATGGAATGAATCCTTGCTGTCTTACAGAATTTCATTGACAATAAATTTACGGATTTCAATCTACTGTCCAAATCTGAACTCATCCTTGTTCTACCAGCTTCCGTACAGTTTCATTCTACGAAATTCTCCTCTACACTATATAAAATACTCATTGATGTAATTTGTTGCTCCGATGACTCGAAACCAGTACCACGTGCTTTCAATCCAAACTTGTTAAACACACGTGTAAGCTTTACGCCTACGTGTATATTATCTCCTATGACATATCCTTGTTGTTATTTCTTCATTAACGCTTTTCACATCAGAGCAAAGACGTTAAGCCGTACCCCTATCTTCTCCAACACCTTACCCCACCCATACACACACATATATAGCCATTATTTTATAGGT
>NC_043013.1:12042870-12047870 GCF_006345805.1 Octopus sinensis
TATACTCATATGCCTATGTTTGTGTATATATAGCATACACCCATTTATGCATATAAGCATATATACATCTATGCGTACGATCTTGCTAACGCATAGGCACATCTGGATATAAACGTATACAAACATATGTACATGTACTTATATATACAGTAATTGCACTGTTGCATATGTGTATATATATATATGTGTGTGTGCGTGTACATATATGTACTTAGACACACACACAGACATATATATATGAGTACACACCCGAAAATACACACCCACGCATACACAAACCTCTTTATGTACGTACAGACATCTATGCATACCAGCATTCAAGGGGACATACATATATATTTTCATACATATGTACATACATACGTACATTCATATATTCATACCTACACACTCATATATATATATATATATATATATATATATATATATACGAAGCAGATGTATCACGTACGATTCCTCACAAGCAGTAATTGCATCGTGTAGACATTATTAGACATAAGTTTTAACCAAAGAAACACCAGCAATAATAGCTTGTCGTGGATGGAAAGACGACAGGGAAGCGATTGGTGAGTGAGTAGAAAGTGTGCGGAAAGTTAGTGAAAAGTGAGTGGAACGTGGCTGGAATGTATGTGGAAAACAACATGGCGGTTCTTGTTCATTCATTTCATTTTCTTTCTTCGCCATTTTATTTCGTCTTTACTTTATCATTCAATGTATATTAAGCGAACCTACCTTATTTTCCAACACACCCTTGATGTTTTCATTAACTATCTTACCATTATAAGACTGTTTGTATTTTTGCTTCTTGTTTAGGGTTATATTTGTTTATTATTTTTTGTTTGTGTGTTGTTTGTATGTAGGTATCTTTGTTATTTTGTTTCTTGTCTGGTTTGTATGTGTGTTTTTTTTCACTTCTGTTGCAATACTGCTGTTTTATGTCTTCATTGCTTGGTTTTTCGGACTGTTATTGTTGTTGTTGTTGTTTTTATCAATATACGCGTATGTATTTTGATGCATACACACACACAGACACACACACATGTAGATATGCATATACATAGAAACATATCTGTATAAATACATATATATATATATATACATATATATACTTACACATAAATCTATATATATATATATATATAATTAATTATATATATATATATATACATATATATACATATATATACATATGATATTGCATACATATATATACTTACACACATACATGTACAAAGATATATATATATAAACATATACGTAAATACATGGATGTGTATCATTGTGTGTGTGTGTCTGTGTCTGTCTGTGTGCGTGCGTTTGTGTAGGCATGTATTATATATATATATATATATATATATATATGTGTTTGTCTTTGTATTGTTGTGTGATAATGTGTATGTTCAGTTGATATTAATATGTATGAAACTATGTTTTTGTTCACATATATCCATACATAATACATATATACGTACGCATAACGCATGTATGTAAGTATATATGTATGCACGTATATATGTATGTGTGTACTATGTAGGTACGTACGTATCTATGTACAAGCATATTCCAAAACAAAAACATCATAAAAATGTGTATGTACGTGTCTCTGTCCATATACATATGCATGTATCTGTGTGTTTGTTTGTGTGTGTGTGTGTGTGTGTGTGTGTGTGTGTGTTTTTATCATTGTTAATGTTGTTTCTACTTTTATTACAGCAAAACGTCATATGGAATCATTGCGTACATTAAATATTGCATTCATCTTGTGTGACAGACACACACTTGCTTAAACAACACGCACACACACACACACACACACACATACACAAGCACGCACAGATACACACACTACTCGTGCACACACAAGCAAATACGCATTCGCACAACCAAAAATATATAATCAGACACACATTTTCATTAAGCGCAATATTTTCCTTATAAAGCTTACTTCTTTGGAATGATGCAAACAGAATATTGTGATAGATATATACATTTTGTCTCTCACATTATATATATATATATATACTCACACACATTTATATGTATATAGCTAAGCATTTATATATGCATACATATGTCTGTGTGCATGTATAACTATATGTATATGTATATATAGATATATATAAGTATATATATACAGATATATAGTAATATTATTATATATTTACATATGCATATATACACATATACATATATATATTAATATATATATATGTATGTATGTATGTATATATACATATATATATATATATATATATTATAATATATATATATTATATATATATATAATATATATTATGTATATTATATATATATGTATATATATTATATATATGTATAATGAGATAAAAGACAAAGACCATTACTTCTGTTCCTTAATTTGAACTGTAACATATGTTTCTGTATTCGGCAACACATGACGTTACACTAGATATGCCACTAGGAGATGCCTGTTATAGGACTCTAAGGATGTGTTTCCTCCATACTCGCCCTGTAAGTTGTATTTCCTATTCTATCTCCATCGTGTCGTAGTGTCTTGCTGAATACCTGTCCAATTTATAGCAATTGGAATAAAAGCGGACGAAGGTATGGCCATTATTTTTTCTTGAATTATTATTGTTCTGCTTCTATGACGTCATAGTCCACGTTCCGATACAGATAAATTGTGTACAAGCGACGTTTGGAGTGTAACGCAATTAGCATTTGGGATGAAACCTGAATTATTTAATTGTCGCTCGTTGAGCGCATCCAGTTATAGGTGTCTATCTATCTTCATCTTCGGTTCATCTGTGTGTTTGCAAAATTACCGAAAAACGGCTCAACGAATTTTCACCAAACTTGGTAGAAATACTCAATGGGCTAGTGGCCCAAACACATTAAATTTTGGTTTCATTATTTTCAAAACTGGCGGATGGATGAATCAAAATGTCTTTTTTTTTTGTTACATATGCTTAAACGATAAGCAGAGTAAATAACACTTGATATAATTTTGATGAAATAAGAATTCATCTGAGAATATATTGATTTTATACTTGTGTGTGTGCAGGGTATGCATCGATTATCCGATGCCTTTTCTTTTTTTCATTATGATCGTGGTTTCCTTCATCAGTTATCAACTACAACAAAATCTTGTACGAGCATCATTCACTGAATCACACAGGATAGAAAACTCCCGCAAGATCTTATACTTTTTATACTAGGTGACATTTTCTGGTTTAAACATCTACCATTTCAACGTCCTTTCAAAACGTTACTTCTTACACAATCTCCAATGAACATACCTAGGTAGGTTGTCATACCTCATTTTACAAATTTTCTGCGCGCACTCACACTATGTGAGACTTGAACTTTTGATGCCACACATCCTATGAAGGTGTGATTCAGTACCTATATCTGGATAATATCGACTTTGATTGCATCATTTCGAGGGCTGGTTAAATAATTTCGGGGTCGATGTAATCGACTTCCCCGTATCCTCAAAAACTGCTTTCCTTGTACCAAGATTTGAAACCGTAAGGCGGCAAGCTGGCAGAATCATTAGTACCGGGCAAAATGCTTCGCAACATTTCTTCTGGCTTTACGTTCTGATTTCAAATTCCGCCGAGGCCATCTTGGCATCTATAAAATAGTCCTCAGTTTACAGTGGAGTCGATTGACATGACTTCCACATCCACTACCATTTCAAGTCAGGTGCTTGAAGTAGAAACAATTATTATTTTAGCAATTACGAAATACATCTCATTGAATATATTTGTTTTATTAAAACCTCATGAGTAACTGGTTTAACAGATACTGATGAGGTTTCGTACACACTACGTACAAAAGCTATACGCTTTCCTTTACTTAGTGTCACTGAGACAGATGTACCAAATATATAAATGTATTTCCTAGCAACAAAACACTTTGATTGCCATCGCTGGCTGAAAAGTCTTTGAGTACGGTTTTTGTGAAAAACTGATCTATTGATTTTTGATTCATATCACAGGTGAGCGAGACAATCTATGAGCAAATATTTTCCAACCGTGAGCTTCCCATATGTTTCAAGGCATATTATATCTAGGAATCACGCTATTAAACGTTTTATTATTATTTTACAGGATGTATCTACAGACATATATGTGTGGTTGAGAAGTTTGCTGTGGAAACACCTTGTTTCCAGTTCAGTCTCCTACACAACGGTATATATATATATATATGTGTGTATGTGTGAGTGTGTGTGTGTATGTGTGTATGTGTGTGTGTGTGTGTACGTATGTGTATAATATGTATGTATGTATGTATGTGTGCTAAGTAATGCTTGTCAACCACATGGTTACGGGTTTAGTTTCACCGGGTGGCGCTTTGGGCAAGTGTCGTCTACTATAGCCTCGAGTCGACGAAAGCCTTGTGAGTGGATTTGGTAGACGGAAAGTGTAAGAAGCCCGTCGTTTATATATGTTTATACATGTGTGTGTGTGTGTGTGTTTTGTCCCCCAACATCGCTTCACAACCGATGCCGTTTTGCTAACGTCTCCGTAGCTTAGCGATTCGGCAAAAGAGACCAATAGAATAAGTACTAGTCTTACAAAGAATAAATCCTGGGGTCGATTTGCTCGACTGAGGGCGGTGGTCTAGCATAGTGCAGTCAAATGGCTGAAATAAATAATAGAACAAAAGAATATGTAATTACACACGTGGGGTTTTTTGGGGTTTTTTTTTCTTCTCTAGACTTTCACACAAATGCCAGTTTAATTTAATTCGTCCTTAATCCTGTTATTTGCATTTGTTGTTGTTAATGTCCTGTTATTTGCATTTGTATTTGTGTACCATTTCTCTGTATTTTTTCCGTCCTTGTCTTCATATACATTCACTGCTTTCTTCAAAGGAGTCTAGTGCTTTTAGCATAGTTTTTCTTTGAGGCTAGCTAGATTGGAGCAATCACGAGTACAAGCAGCCGAAATTGCAAAGATAATCAAGAATTCGACTGAGGAAAATAAACTCCGAATACCTGTCTTTGTTTTTTC
>NC_043013.1:12052870-12065194 GCF_006345805.1 Octopus sinensis
GTATATATGCATGTATATATACATATAGATGTAGGTGCGTACATATATGTATGTATGTATGCATATATTTTAATTATTAAATTATTATATGTATATGTGTGTATATAAGGAACATCGTTGATTGGTGTTTAGGAAATTTGTATTTCATGATTGGCAATTGTTTCCACAATCAGGCGATGGCTCTTCTCACATTATGTTTACAGATACGTATTATTATTCTTAGCGGTTCCGATGAGACAATTCCATAGGCTGTAATGTAATACACATTACCTAGACTATATTACTCCAGCATTGCTAAAATACATGTCTATAGACATAATGTGTGAATAGTCATCACTTCTCAACAATGAAATCAATAAAATATCATAAACTCCAATCTTCAATTTTCATTATTTATACTCTACAACGGAAGTGAAGCGTATGCATTTTCTGTATATTGAAGACCTCAATATACTGCCGTCTGTGTGAGTGTTTCCAGAGACAAACGCTGAATTATCTTCTACCTACAAATCTACAATATATATACATGTGTATATGCGTGTGTGTGTGGTGTACATATATTGTATATTAAGGAAAAGGGGGCAGTCAGAATTTTGGAGTCAGAAGCACTCATATTTTTCATAAGCTCTACTAGCAGAAAGGAATTCTTAAAGTAAATCCAATGCCATATACTTCCATAATGTTGTTGACATCAGGTGGACGAATTCTGTGACCGGACTTTAAACAGCATACAACAAGGTGTATACAGGAATATAAGATAATTATTGCACACAGACACACACATACAAATATACACACACACATATACAAATATATACAAACATACATATATATATAAATATATATGTGTGTGTGTGTGTGTGTGTATGTATGTATATATGTATGTATGTATATTACAAAAATCTTTTTTTTCGTAATGAGATTTAAAAAAACCAAGGCTGTGTAGATTTTAGAACATTTATAAATAGGTCTCACAGCTGTTTCTAGGATATTTATTATATCCCTTCATTACTTAACCATTTTCTCACACCGTCTCCGATGAAGGGATATAATAAATATCCTTGAAACAGATGTAAGACCTTCTATTTATAAATGTTCTAAAATGTACACAGCCTTGGTTTTTATCTCATTACGAAAAAAAAATGTTTATATACACATGCTGATGTATGACCTAAGTTGGACCCCTTATTCGCATAATCACCGAATTTGGAACTTAACTATGGTCTAGCCATAGCATTTATTCAGCATTACCTGACACCTTTGGGTCTCACTGACACCATTACCTCTCATAACCTCATAATCATATATTACAAAAAATCGTAAGATAGTCAGCTGCGAGACGATTGGAATTAAATTTATCCAAATTCTCGAGCTAGGTGTAGGTATTTAGTACCAAAGTCCTCAACGTCTAGTGTATCGGACCACTATTGTAACAGCCTAAGGTTCAAATCATACACAGATTTTTAATATCTCAACGAAACACATTAGCCAAATCTTTGGCTAAATTCAAAGAATAACTGGTCAATATTTACGCTGGATAACAGACGAACCGTTGTAAGGGCAATAATATCCAATACTGTAATTCACCAGAACCACCCAAGTAAAGGAAATTTATTAAAAAATTACATCAATGGTGGTGCCCCAGCATGACCAGAACATACATACATGCATATATACATATTACATATAGAGAGAGATATGTATCAATGCACGCTATATCTCTATCATATATATTATATATATATAATATATATATATATATGTACATGTACGTAAGTTTAAATATATGTATGTATGTTTGTATGTATGTGTTTATATATATGTACACACATACACACACACACACACCATATATATATATATATATATATATATATATATATATATACATACATGTA
Source organism: Octopus sinensis (assembly GCF_006345805.1). Classification (NCBI taxonomy): domain Eukaryota; kingdom Metazoa; phylum Mollusca; class Cephalopoda; order Octopoda; family Octopodidae; genus Octopus; species Octopus sinensis. The sequence goes on from NC_043013.1 coordinate 12,054,769, forward strand.
TGCATAAACAAATGCATATATATATATATATATATATATATGCATGTATCAATGTATGTATGCATGTATGTATACATATATTCATACTCGTTTGCATATATGTATAGTTATATATAATCACACACACACATATATTTATGTATATACATATACATATATACATATATATATAAATAGATATGTATATGCATATGCATATATACATAAATATATGTGCGTGTGATTATACATACATATACATATATATATATTTATATACGTGTATATATATACACATATATATATATATATACGCGTATATATATATATATATATATATAATATATATATATATATATATATACGCGTATATAAACACGTATCCTCACGTATGCACATGCTTTGTTTGAGACTAGATTCAACGACAGCTGTAATGAAATATCGTTGTAGTGCTTATGTTCCGTTCCACTTCCTCTACGTTGTCGAGTCTTCCTAGATACTCTTCCAAGTGTTGAAATCTACTAATGCAGAACACTGCGATGCAATGAAAACGAAACCAGTGGTACGTAGTATGTAAGTGTATGCGTGCGCTTATGTGATTAAGTGTGATTGCGTATTGTGTGTGGTGTCTGTGTGTGTATGTGTGTGTGTGTGAGGTTGTGAATGTTTGTGTGCGATTGAGTTTATGTTTGCGAGTGTATGTATGTCTATGTGTGTGTGTGCGTGTGTGGTTTCTAGACTTTGTACATATACTCATATAGGAGAATCTGTTCTTTTGCAAGTTCTTTCAAGTCTACAAGTCTATATTGTATTTGTTGTTATACATACATACTTATATACATGCATTCATATATATATATATATATATATATATATATATATTATATATATATTATATATGTACACATATATGTGTGTGTATTTGTATGTGAGTATGTATATATGTATATGTATATATATATATATATATTTATGTATATGCATATATATATATATATATATATATATATATATATATATTATATATATGTATATATATATATGTATGTGTGTGTGTGTAATCTATATATTAACATATGTTTCTATGCATGTACGTATGAACATGTGCATGTCTGGAAGTGTGTGCTAACGTGTGTATATGTGCGTCTGCCTGCCTGCGCGTGTGTGCGTGTGTGTTTTCTTTTTAACTTTTACTTCTGGACAAGGGAATAAAGGAGAATACTCAACATTTTAAATTTTTATGTATATAACGGAATGGAATTTGAATCTCCGAATTTGTCGTATTTAATCCTCAGTCAATAATGAACGCATTTGGAAAATAAATATATTTTATATCATCCATTCACAATCCTACAGTTGTGCCACTGTACATTAGTCGAAGTTGCCCCATGGTATCTACTAAAAGCATTGGCAGTTACTTAAACGCCGGCCACACCGTCGCCTTTGTAATGCAATGTGGGTGGGTTGAGAGAAGTATTTGACATTGTGTTGTTTTAGGAATACGTTCCAAATTCTTTGTAATTGAAATTGCTTAGTCATTAACCCTTTGACTACTTGATTAAATTTTGTAGCCATTCCCATAATGACGTTAATTATCAGCAAACAAAACACAAAAAAACAAATAGAATTGCTATTTTAGTTTTCTGCGATACATTTTAGTATCTCGTGTACATACGGTTACTGTATCCAACACTATAAACTGTCTGATTTTTGCATTGTAAAAGAGATATTCGATGAAATATACAAAAAAATAAACATAAAGAAAAGGATAACTTAAGAAAGTCTGCAAAATTTTCTTTGTAAAAACTGTCTTTATAGGCGTCTGCTTTGCATATAGTATAAGGAGAGATTTTTTTTCAAAGGTATGGAGTAAAACCACTGTCTGCTGAAAAGGACAATAAAAATTTTGAGCGGATACGTCCGTTTTCCACGATCAATAGGTTAAGGCATAGCTGCAGTTCTTATTTATTTTAGATCGAAACAGGTCTTTCTTCATGCTAAAATCGAAATCAGTGTGTTCTACATCGACGCGTTTTGTCTGGATCATGGATCGTGACACCATAACCCTAACTTTTCCATGGCACAGTGACATTGATGGATCAACATCCTCCTCTTTTTCATTAGCATGTCCACCAACTATCGACTGATTTGGACCATCAGAGCTCTTTTTACCACTAAATGTCAAAGTTAAATCGATTCATTTACTATTTGAAGTTACTGTCTGAAGGAAAATTCTCATGTAACATCTGTAACTTTGTTTGCATCCAGTGACATAAGCTAGATCGTCTTTTAGGGCAAATGCACACGTTGTTTAGAGGCCCTCAAGGCACATACCTGCTTTTTTAAAACATTTTTTTTACATTATTTGTTCCATAAAATGACTGGTCATAACCGGTAAAGGCAGAAAGTTTTAGTAAAAATTCCGTAATGGAATGAAGGCGCGTCAGTTTGGGCACTAAGCTGTGTGAAAACGTACTGCAACATCAGCGCAGAAGTGTTTGAGTCTGTAGTATCTGGGCTGCATATGTTTCAAAGAATCAATCATGGCTCGAAATCAAATTGTTTAGAGATAGTTCAAAAGCTCTCGTTCAGGAGATGATAGCCTTGAAATTAAATCAAGGGGTAGGCCAAAATAAGTTAGTCGGCACGATGGATTAATTGATTTGGTTGAACAAAATCCAAAAACAAAGGTTCGAAAACTTTAATCAGAATTCCAAACATCTAGCACAACTGTTTTTGGACACCTGTAAAAAATTGGAAAAGTCAAGAAAGCGGATCGGTTTGTTCCACATTAACTGAACGAGATTCAAAAAATTAGACGTCTCGAAATATGCTTCTTATTGCTTTCTCGACTCGAAAAAAAAAAACATTTTTGCATCAAATCATGACTTGTGATGAGAAATGGATACTCTTTGACAACAGCAAGAGAACAGGGCAGTGAGTAGATACCTAAACATTACCCAAACCCACCATTACACCCTAAAAAGTTAGTGGTCAATGTATGGTTGTCTGCAACAAGGTAAAACCGTATTGCCAGAAAATTGATTGTATGCTTGAGAATTTGAAAAAGAAGCAATCCAGACTAGTGAATAGAGATAGCCCTATTTTGCTCCACGACATTGCGTGTCATCACACACCTCAAGCTACGGTCCAAAAGCCTGAATTATGAGATTTTGCAAAATCCTCCCTATTCGCCTGATATCTCTCCTACTGTTTTTCACTTATTTAAGCATTTTGAGCTTTTCAAATCTATAAACTATTCATAAATAGAGAAGAGGTAATTCAAGCATTCGGACAGTGTATCACAGCAGATGATTTTTTTTTTAAAGATGGAATGTATGACAGAGAGAAACGTTGGGTAAATATCATAAATGAACATGGATCATACTTTGATTAAATAAATCGTTTTTTTACACTTCTGAAACATTTTATTTTTATCTTTCAAATACGACATTTCGTGGGGAAACAACTTGATATATATTTATATATTTATTTATTTATTTATAAACAGACATAAGTGTGAATTTGCTACCAGCCACATGGTTCCGGGTTCAGTCCCACTTCGTAGCACCTAGGGCTAGTGTCTTCTACTATAGCCTCGGGCCGACCAAAGCCTTGTGAGTGGATTTGGTAGACGGAAACAGAAAGAAGCCTGTCGTATATATGTATATATGTGTATATGTATGTGTGTGTATACGCTTGTGTGTCTGGGTTTGTCCCCCCCTCCAACATCGCTTGACAACCGATGCTGGTTTGTTCACGTCCCCGTAACTTAGCGGTTCAACAAAAGAGACCGCAAGAATAAGTACTAGGCATACGATAACAAGTCCTGGGTTCGATTTGCTCGAATAAAGGCGGTGCTAAAACATGGCCGCAGTCAAATGACAGACACAAGTTAAAAACTAAAAGAGTAAAGATATATATATATATAAATAATATATATATATATAGAGAGAGAGAGAGAGAAATAGGGAACAGTCAGAATTTTGGATAATTCTTTATAAGCGCTATCGTTCTTTTATCCAACTCGTGAAGACAAAATCACAATCAAAATGGTAAAAATAGTTCTATTTATCTATCTACCTATCTATCCTTTCCCCACCCATTATTTATTATTTTTCTTCATCTTTCTTGATTGTCCTGAAACCTCTCCTCCGTTAATTTCCCATCCCTCTTTGCTTTTCTTTCTCTCTTTCCTCCTTTCTCCTGGAAATAAGTTGACTTTACAATCACGTGATTCTGAGCTCGGTCCTATTGGTGGAGCTTTGAGCAAGAGTTTTCTGCTACAGTCTCTGAGCCGACCAGTGCCTTGTGAGTTGATCTAGCTGATGGAAACAAGCCCATCGTAAATAAGCATATACACGCATTTGTGTGTGTGTGTGTGTGTGACTCAAGGCGAGGCGTTTTCCAAATATGGCCGCAGTCGAATGAATGAAAGAAGTAAAGGACAAAATTTATATGTATTTAAATATATGCACACATACGTTCATAGACTCATACATACACACACACGCAGGCGTGCACGCACGAAAACATATGCATGCATTCACACATACATATAGACACCTAGCCGTTTCACATAATATATGCATTTTACATTCATTAATTCACGCACACATACACACACAATCATACACATACGCAAAGTCCAACAAACACACCACACACACACATACACACACACACCACACACACACACACACACACACACACACACCATATATCTCGTCAATCGTCTAGAAAGTGACACAGCAAAAAGCAGATGTATGCTTAGAATACGGCCATATGTGGCTATTGTGTTTGTGTAAAACACCATGCGTGTGTTTGTATACATACAGGGAGCCTCTGACATTGCACACGCATTCTCAATGAACACTCATTCAAAAGATTCTTGTTATTTCATAAAAAAATCGCACAAAGATGCGTAGAACACGGACATGAATATATGTGTTTTTGTCCGTCTATGTCTGTGCATATGTTTGCATATACATATATATGTATGTATACATAATACATACATATACATATATATATATATATATATATATATATATATATTATATATATATATATATATATAATGTATATGTATGTATTATGTATACATACATATATATATGTATGTATACATAATACATACATATACATATATATATATTATATATAATATATATATATATATATATATATCTATATACATACACATATATACATATATATATATATATATATATATTTATATTCATACTATATATATATATATATATATATATATAATTTTTAATTTTCGATTCGCCTATGTATGTGTGTGCGTGTGTGTGAGTATGTGTATACACATATGCATACATATCCACACACATAACATTTACATGTGTGTAAATAAACACACGCATCCACACACACATAGATATATATACTTCTGCTCGTCTGAATAAGTTTATTATGGGCAACTACATGTTCTTGTGTGTATATAGACACGCATGAATGTCTCGAGGATCAATGTTTTAGGAAGAGCACTTAGTATTAAACACCCCTGTCCGAAGGGGGTGAATATTTGCAAAAAATAGAGTGGGTAGTGTATATAATTCAATGAAAGCTGCAATGTATCAACATAGATACATAGCTGCAACATGCAATGCAGATGCACACATCCACATACGCACACCTGTACACCAACATTATACACTCACATATGCACACACTACTCCTCATATATACATTACAATTATATAATATATATTGGCAATATATTTACATATATATGTATATATATATAATATATATATATATATATATATATATTTATATAAATATATATATATATATATATTTATTATATACATATATACTACCAAAACACATGATTTATATTGAACTCCTAATACTTTTGGTTGAATATTTTCTTAATACTTTCTTGTTAACTGTTTTTAACATTTTCTCATTATTATCAAAGAATATATATAGTATTTCATACCTTTGTGACAACCAGTACTTAACAACCAAAGCTTTTACAAACCTTTACATTTTACTTGTAACAATTTTTTTCTAAATAAGTGAAACCGGTGAAGTGAATAAACATCTTTAAAATTGCAATCAGGCTGTTACACATTTTCGATTGCATAGACGGTATAATTACAATTGCAACGCGTCCCAATAGTCTTGGATTAGACCTTACGATCTTAAAAAACATCTGCCAAAAAGTAGTACAGAATATATATATATATATATATATATATATATATATATATATATATATATATATATATATACATATATATATAGATATATATATATATATATATATAGAATAGATAGATATATATACTTAATAAATAGGGTTCAGCAAAAGATTTGCTTTACTACATACCGAAGTTTAGAAATATATATATATATATATATATAGATATATATATATATATATATATACGAGGGTAATTCCAAAAGTAAGGTTTCCAAACCGCTGGGGAAGCAGGGAACTGTGCGTGCGGCTATTGGCAACACTGTGGTGTTTGTTGTGCATGCCCCTGCGACTGCGCCTGCCCCTGACCCTGTGCGCGCCTCGCTGCCACGCTCAGCCTTGGCTTGACAGTCGTATCTGATGGACCTTCCGATTGACGCTACGGCCAAATGTGAAGTTCGCTAAATTATCCTGTTTTTGGACACAAGACCGATTGAAATTCATCGCCAATTAACTGAAGTGTATGGCAAGTCGCGCATGGATGTCATAAACGTCCGTAAATGGTGTAGAGTGTTGTACTAAAATACATGACGAAGAAAGATGCGGCGGCCATCAATTTCCGACGAGACAGTCAAGAAGGTTGAGCAAATTCTGCGTGAAAACCGGCAGATCAATCTGGATGATGCTCGCATTTTGGTTCCTGAGGTATCCCGAAGCAGCATTCATAGGGTTTCGAGTGAAATGTTGCAATATCGGAAGATGTGCGCAAGATGCCCACAGAAGACCATAAACGGCAACCTACTTAATAGTTCGGAATTGGCACACAATGACTAACAGTCTGTTCCCTAAGTTGAATGAACATTTGGCCGGAACGTGCTTCAGCAACAACGGCGCTTCCTCAAAGACATGGCGGTGAGTTGGTATGACTTATTCTTTGTAATCCTAGTACTTTTTTGCCGAACCGCTAAGTTACGGGGACGTAAACATACCAGAATTTGTTGTCAAGCGATGTTGGTGGGGACAAACACAGACATACAAACATATATATACATATATACGGCGGGCTTCTTTCAGTTTCCGCCTACCAAATCCACTCACAAGGCTTTGGTCGGCCCAAGGCTATAGTAGAAGACACTTGCCCATGGTGTCCTGCAGTGGGACTGAACCCGGAACCACATGGTTCGTAAGCAAGCTACTTACTACACACCCAATCATACGCCTATATATATATATATAGAAATGTGGCTGGCTTCCATGCAGTGTTTCCTTGTAGTAAATTCATTCATAAAGCATTCATCGGCCCGTTGCTCTAATAGAAAAGACTTGCCTTATGGGACTTAGCGGAAAACAAGTTGATTGCAAACGAACTTCTTACTTAGACAGCCATGCTCGTGGGTGCTTTCGTATGCGAGTGTATATATTCATGACTGTATGTCCTGAGTTTGTCTTGAATCTGCAGTCCCAGCATTCTTAAGTGAATCGCGGATTTCCAGTATTTAAGCCATTGAAAACAGAAGACTCACACACGAACGACGCGCCGGTGCTCTACAGAACTTACTCCACAGGCGTAGCTTGTACTCAATTTCGGTTGAGTGAGCTAGAACGTAATGAAATGAACCGGGGTATAAATGATCCATCGAGCTGCATTCTGAGAATCGAACCGACAACCGATCTTCTGTACACCCAATAGCCACACGATTTGGTCATACGCCTTCAAATGTAAATCTAGACACTCAAGTCGAGCGTGCATACACGCAGATGTATATATGTGTGCGTATATGTATTAGTGTGCGTGTGTGTTTGTGTGCGTGAGTGTATGTATGCATATATGTGTGTGTGCGTGTATTTTCATATATGTGTGTGTGTGTGTGTGTGTGCGTGTGTGCGTGTGTGCATATGTATACAAATCTACACATCTACCCACATAGACACGCACGTACAAACCCACATATATTTGTATATGTACGTATGTTTGCGTATGGGGGTACTTATATAAAAGTGTTGTGGCTGTGAATATATATATATATATATATATATATATATATGTATGTATGTATGTATGTATGTATCCGTATATATGTGTGTGTGTGCATGTGTGAATATATGTATGTGTATGTATATAATGTCTGTATATATATCTACGTATGTATGTATATATATATATGTGTGTATACATACATACATACATTCATACATATATACATGCATGCATACATACATATATATGCATACATAGATATATACATATACATACTCTCACACATGCATACGTTCAGAAAATGTTTGTGGTGAAGGTTTACTGACATTTTTTCATGCCTCTATGGGCTGGATGCTTTAACTATTCTGGTATATTTGCATATATATTGCTTGAAAGGGTCCTTTCACAGTTCGATCCCATGACCACCTCGGGCCACTCAACCGTTAATAGGGCGGTGTCTCCAATTTTCAGCTATATTGACTGAGGTAAATAGTGGCCCATTCATCCCCTTCGACCACATCTTCTTACCTATCTATCTATCTATCTATCTATCTACCTTTCTATAAATGTATCTATGTATATGTCTGTTTGTCTGTCTATTGATTTATTTATCTATGTATCCAATTATCTATCTGTCTGTCCTTCTGTTCCTCTGTCCTTCAGTCTATCTATTTAACTATCTATCTGTCTGTCTGTCCGTCTCACCGTCTGCTTGTCCGTCTGTCAGTCCGCCTGTCTATCTATCTATTTCTATCTATCTATCTATATATATATATATATATATATATATATATATATATATATATATATATATTATATATATATATATATATATATATATCTGTCTGTCTTTGTCTCTGTGTATCTGTCCACACATTTATTTCTTTTGCCATCTACCTAGCTATTTCTTTGTGTATGTCCTTTTTATTCATATCTACCTGTCTCTCTTTCTTTATGTATCAACATATCTTTCTATTTATATCCATATATATACTGATAGACATATCTGTAAATCTAACAAGCTCACATAATACCTATTTTTCTATTTGCCTATCTTTCTCTGTCTGTTTACATATCCAGCCATCCCTCTGACTATTTGTCAATGTACCTATGTGTCAATCTCTATATCTCACATTAACTCTGTGTGTGTATATGTGCGGTGTGTGTGTATGTCTGTCTCCTTGTCTTTCTGACTAGATAGCTGAACACCCATCCATCTATCTATCTATCTATCTATCTATCTATCTATCTATCTATCTATCTATCTATCTATCTATCTATCTATCTATCTATCAATCAATCAGTCTATCTATTTATCTCTTTTCCTAACAATCTGTATTTCTGCCTCTAAGCGTAGCTGTCCTTCTGTCCGCCTATATATTCATCTCTCTTTCACTCTGTGTGACTGTTTCTCTGTTGTGTAGCGGTATACAAAATCCAGTTCCTCTCTGCTGAATCATTTACCAAAGATATTCACTTAGCTATTACAAATGATATAGCTTGTTACGGCAAGAACTCTCCAGCCATCCTCCTCTCATACAAAACGCCACTACTTTCACAATGACCCTCCAAATATCTATACACATTTGTAAACAGGGCAGAAACATACTACATCATGTTCGTTCCCTATGGTGCCAGGGAGGTCGAGTGTGTGTGTGGTCACTAGATAAGACGGATACCAGAGACTACATTCCCAATATTAGGAAAAATAGACGGAATGTTTACATCGCATAACTCAGCATGACCATGGCTAGAATAGATACATATATTCTTCTGTTCTTTTATACGTTTCAGCCCTAAGGCTGTGGTCACGCCGGAGTACCACCATACATTATATCAATGGTGTTAGTGTGTGCTGCATGAATTCAAAAGCGGATATTCAGCAAGGGAAGCAGCAAAAAGTATTCGTTCTTTCAATGGAAATGAAGTTTTAAGTGTCCGGACAGGTCAACAGTAGTTTGGCTAATTTCGGTCGGAAACCTTCTCTCTCGCAGGTTCCCATTTATTCAGACGAAAAAGTTCTGTTCGTAAGTTAAAGAAAATCCAATTATACCTGCCCAAGAATTAGCAAAACAGTTCAAGTTAAATCTCGATCTTAAAACACCTTCATGAAAAGGGAAATTTGTATAAACTTTGTGAGTGGGCTCCGCACTTTTTGTCTATTTCTCAGTTTAATCAACTCTGTTAGTCATTGAGGACTAACTACGAAACATTTCCTGGGTTCAATCGCCACCAGTGAGGAAATGTGAGTAATCTATAATAATATCTAAAAAAAAGCAGCAATGTTTCAT
>NC_043013.1:12065294-12080294 GCF_006345805.1 Octopus sinensis
ACGAAGAGCTCCGCTCGAAACATTAAATCCTCCTTCTTTCCTTCCATCTGAGCGTCCAATAATACTATTTTTTGGCACGTCCTCGCGGTGTTGTGTTGTTTTTGTGCTTTCTCTTGTTTGGATTAACTATATATATATATATATATATATAGATACATATTTATATATATGTTTCTGTTGTTCCCCCAACCTCGCTGGAAAACAGATGCTGGTGTGTTTACGTCCACGTAACTTAGGAGTTCGGCCTAAGAACCTATAGAATAAATATTAGGCTTACAAAGAATAAGTCCTGGGGTGAATTTGTTCGACTCAAGGCAGTGCTCCAGCATAAGCCGCACTCAACTGACAGAAACAAGTAAAAGAGTAAGAAAATAATATACGTGTATATATTATAGTATATATATAATATTATATATATATATATATAATCACGTGATCACGTGACCGACCAGTCCATCAGATGTAGTTACACATCGCTGTCACAATGCGCTCGTATTGTTTTAGAGCCTTTGAATGATGCCACCCCCGCCTGGCTAAGCGAGCAGGCCACAGAAAAAGAGTGGGAGAAAAAGTGGTGATAGAGTACAGCAGGAATCACCACCCCTCCCTGCCGTAGCATCGTGAGCTTTTAGGTGTTTTCGCTCAATAAGTCACACTCACAATGCCTGGTCCGGAATCGAAACCGCGGTCCTACGACCGGAGTTCCACTGCCCTAACCACTGGGTCTTGCGCCTCCACACACACACATATAAATATACGATATATATATATATATATATATATATTCGCCCACGTGCCGCACTTGCCCTTACCTCTCCAACACACCCGCCTCACTAGCACCCACCATCGACCCTATCCATCATCCACTCCTTCACCTGCACCTCCAGCAATATTATCTATTGCATCTCTCTGCTCTCTCTGCAATTCCTTGTACATCGGACAAACGGGACGCCGCTTGGCTGACCGGTTCGCGGAACACCTCGTGACATCCACCTTGCGAACGACACACCGGTCTCACGCCATTCCGCTCCACCGGTCACTCCTTGCAACACCTATCTGTGTTCGGTTTGTCCTTACACAGAGGCCATCCGGATTCCCGTTTGCGCCGTGAACAGGAATTAATCTTCTCTCTTCGCTCTCTATACGCCATTTGGTCTCAACTCTCCTCCCCCCTACTCATCTAACCTCACCCCCCTCCTCACCTATCCTTTCTCCCCCGACCCCTACTTCTTCAGTCCTTCATCCTTTCACCCCTACTTCCCCTTCCCTTCTTCCCTCTTTCTCCCTCCCTCTTCCCCTTCCCTCTGCTCCTCACTCCCTCTCTCTCCCTTCTCTCTCTCCCCTCTCTCTCCCCCTCATCATCCCCTTCCTTCTCCCCATCCTCCTCTCCTCTCCCCCCTTCTCCCCCCCTCTTCTTCCCCTCCCCTTCCCCCCCCCCCTCTTCCCCCCCCCTCTTCTCCCCGTCCCCCTCTTCTCCTCACTACACCCACATGACTTTACACATCACATCACATATGATGTGCCATACTAATACATACACACCAACTAATACATACTAATACGTACTAATACATACTAGTACATACTAATACTTACACCAACCCTATACATACACACTCCAGACCCCGCATACGCACTTATACTCTCTCACACACACACACACACACACCTATACATACCAATACGTACTAATACATACTAATACATACTAATACATACACCAACCCCATACATACGCACGTCCAGACCAATCTTACGCACTAATACTCTCTCATAACACACACACACACACACACCCTTATACATACTAATACATACACCAACCCTATACATACACACATCCAGACCCCTCCCACGCACTTTGCTGGTCCCTCAACCCATTTATCAACCCTATTATCTCCCCTTATTTCGCTCTCGCGTCTCATGTTTGATCTTTGACCTCTGGCCGAAATCAGATCGCCATGTTGATTCGTTAGCTACTGCACGCATTTTTTTTCTCTCCTTCTTTCTGTGTTTTTCTCTCTCTTGTATCTTTCTGTTGAAGGCGTAGGCTCGAAACGTTAAAGACTTGTTTTATTTATTTTCCTGAGCGCCATACTAATACATTGTTCGTTTGTTTTTCCACCTGCCTTCGTCTTTTGTTTATTTTCATAAAGCTTCCCGTTATATATATATATATATATATATATATATACATATATACACATATATACATACATATATATAAACTATACGTATATATACACATACATATATACATACATGTATACGTATATATACACACGCAAGTATGCATCGGCGTTTATAAGCGAGTGCGTTTGTGTGAATGCTGTAAAGTGACCGAAAGTAAGAGGTGCCAGAGATGCAGTATGAGCTATTCTATGTGAGTAGGTACCGGTGTTTTTATTAGTGTACGTGCGCACAGTCACATTTAGTAACATCGAAGAAGAAAAATATATGACAGATATCAATGCTACTCTCAGTGTTTGTATGTGTTTGCAGGAGTGCGATTGTGTGTGTGTGTGTGTGTGTGTGTGTGTGTGTGTATGTGTGTATGTGTGAGTGTGTGAGAGAGAGAGAGAGAGAGAGAGAGAGAGAGAAAACTGCGAGGTGAGATTTAAAGAAGTAGGATCAAACGCGTGGAGAGACAAGAGCAAACGAGAGTTCGAGGGAGATAAAAATAGAGATAGAGAGAGAGAGGGAATGGGGGCAAAGAGAGAAAAAGAACAAAACGAGAGAGTGAAGTCAATGTAGAGAGAGTGACAATTAGATAAGAGAGAATTATAAGAAAGAGCGCAGTGAGAGTTTGATGTCCTTGATGATACGTAAACATATTTACAAGGTATGAGAGACAGAGAGGAAAAACAGAGAGAGAGACGAAAAACAGAGAGAGAGAGAGAGTGAGAGATAGACAGACAGAAAGAGAGACACGCAGAAAGACAGACAAACAAACAGACGGATTGAGGCAATGAGAAAGAGAGAAAGGAAGAAAGAAAAAGAAAGGAAGGAAGGGAAAAGAAAGACGTAAAAGCAGAAACAGAAAGATAGATAAAGGCAGATAGTGACAGAGAGAGAGAGGGAGAAAGAGTGAGTGTGAGTGAGTGAGCGAGTGAGGGAGAGATACAATGATAGAGACACAGAAAGAGGAATGGAGCCGGTGAGAAAGAGAGAGAGACAGACAGACAGAAAGGGAGAGAGAAAGAGAGGGGTCGAGTAAGAGACGTGAGAGTACTTAAATAGACGCAAAGAGAGATAAAAAAATATTAAAAAATAAGTGTGATGACATGTATGTGTCTGTTGTTAAGTTTGTATATGTGTGATCTTGTGCCTATGTGTGTGCGTTTGGCATGCATGTGTATGCGTATTTCTAGTATGTGTATGTGTTTTCGTAGTATTTTGTTTTTGTCCTGCTTTCTCAGTGAGTTTATGTGTAAAGGTATGTGTCTGTCTGTCTACCTGTCAATATTTGCATCCTATGTCCCTATCCGTACATATACATATACCCGGTATATATATATATATGTATATATGTATGTATGTATGTATGTATGTATGTATGTATGTATGTATGTATGAATGTATGTATGTATGTATGTACGTATGTATTTGTGGAATCGCGTAGCTTAATAGTTAGGGTGTCAGCCTCATGCTCGAAAGATTGTGGTTTCGATTCCTGGACCGGGCGATGCGTTGTGTTCTTGACCAAAACATTTCATTTCACGTTGCTCCAGACCACTCAGCTGGCAAAAATGAGTAACGCTGCGATGGACTGATGTCCCATCCAGCTGGGGAACACATACCATTGAAACTGGGAAACCGGGCCCATGAGCCTTGCTTGGCTTTAAAAGAGACCCCCCACACACAAATGTATGTATGTATATACTTTTATTCTTTATACATTTATTTGATTTAGCCACTTGAATGCAACCATGCCGGAGCACCACATTAAATGGTTTTAGTCGAAGAAATTGACCCTAGGACTTATTCTTTGTAACCCTAGTACTTATTATGTGGGTCTCTCATGCAGAACCACTAGATTAAGGGGACGAAAGCACATCAGTATTGATTGCCAAGCGATGGTGGGTGGGGAAAACGATCATAGTCACAGAGACACATAAATATATACATTTATTTATCTATATATATATATATATATATATATACGACGGGCCTCTTTCTGTTTCCGTCTACCAAATCCAATCACAAGGGTGTGGTCGGCCCGTGCCTATGTTAGAAGACACGTGTCCAAGATGCCAGGCAGTAAAACTGAACCTGGAAACATATGGTTGGGAAGCAAGATTCTTACCACACGAATACACCGGCGCCTATACACACACACAACACACACACACACACGCACACATATTCTCATATATATATATGTATGTGTATATATATATATATATATATATATAATATATATATATATATGTAATACATATATATAATATATATATATATATATATATATATATAAATACATAAATATATATATATTATAATATTATTATATTCATATATATAATATTATATATATATAATATATATATATATATGTATGTATATGTATATACATATATGTATATACATATATATATATAATATATACATATGCATATATATATATATTAATATATATGTGTGTGTGTGTATACATATACGTATACATATACATATATATACATATATATATGTGTGTGTGTGTGTGTATTAGCAAATGTATACGCGTAGGTTTCGTGAGGTCTTGTGTTGGTCCGTGTGAATGAGAAACTGCGCGCGTGCGTAGTGTTGGCGATTGTATGCGTCTTGTAATAGAATTATGTCAAAAATTATATTCTTGACTTCAACTTTGTTTACAGCTCCATTAAATTTAGTTTGGAAACTTGGTATCTATAAATCAATCAGGTGATAGATCGATAAACCATATAGATAGCTAGATAGATCGATTGATAGATAGACAGATAAATCGATAGATAGGTAGATACAGAAATGGATAAAAACATAGACTGGTTGGTAGCTTCATAGCTACTATTACTGTACTCAGATATTTTGTTTTATAGATGCATACACACGCACACACACACACACACAACACACACACACACGCACACACACACACACACACACACACACGCACAAACACACATACGCACACACATACGCACATGCACAAGCGCGCGCATACGTACATACACATACACACGAGAGCACGGACGCACACATACGTATACGTACACACACATATACTTTCAGACATTTGAGCATGTACACACATACTCATCTCTGTGTGTGTGAGCATATATGTATTCCTGTGTGCGCGACTAAGTATAACGTCAGTTCTAAAACCTAGAGTATTTTGCATGGTAACATTCCAACACATATATACATATACATATACGTAAATAAACACACACATATATATATACACATCCACACATATATATGTTTGTGCGTGTGTGTTCGTGAGTGTGTACCTATGTGTGTGTGTGTGTATATATATATATATCACTTTCATGCGAACACACAAGCATGCCTATACTATATGCACACATATGTTTCCCACGTGTATGTAAATATGCATGTATGTATATATATATATATTCATATGTTTATAAATATATATATGCATATATATATGTATATATATATATATATATATATATGAATATATACATGCATGTATGTATATATATTACGTACGTATGTGCATGTATGTGTGCATGTGTGCACGCGATTT
Source organism: Octopus sinensis (assembly GCF_006345805.1). Lineage (NCBI taxonomy): Eukaryota > Metazoa > Mollusca > Cephalopoda > Octopoda > Octopodidae > Octopus > Octopus sinensis. The sequence goes on from NC_043013.1 coordinate 12,071,032, forward strand.
CGTCTCTGCATGTAACTGCTCTTTCTGATCATGTATATATAAATGTGCATATTTATATCAGAGGGCACACTGGTATTCAACAGATATATATGTGTGTGTATGCGTGTGCGTGTATGTATGCATATATATAGATATATATAGATATATATACATACACAAATAGATATTTCTGTGTGTACTGTGTTTGTTGCTATGTGTGTCTGTGCATTTGTATAGGTGTGTATGTATATACATGTATGTATGTATGTATGTTTATATGAATGTATGTATGTACGTATGTATGCATGCAGAAAAATATACAGTGAGACTCTGAAGAGAAAAATTGATCGAGAGCTAAAAAGAGATCGAGAGAGAAATAGATAAAAAGATACAAAGAAAGAGAGGCGGGCGAAAAAAGAGAGAGTGAGACAGAGAGACATAGAGAGACAGAGAGAAAGAGAGAAAGTGAGAGAGAGCTTCTAAGCAAAAACAGAATGTGAAAGATCATGTTACCAACCATATAATTATTTATTTAATGGAAAAATGCTTTTTTTATTGCTATGCTTTATTATTCCATTTTAAAAGTAAAATACAAACCTACGTTTTTAATATGGCATCTGTTATATTTTCCTTACTCTTCTTCTGTTTTTCTTTTACTTTCCTTTTCTTTTCACTGGTTTCAGCCAGAGGCTCTGATCTTGCTGGGGCGCCACCTTTAGTGTGAATGAGTTTTATTCCAGATTCTTTACCAGGCCCTCTCTTCGGAACTGTTTCTGGTAAACTAGCGTGTTGAATAGAGCTACTCATGTTTATGTCCTTTGTTACGATGAGGGTTCATTTGCTACCATAGATAAAAATTTGTTGAATTTTTTTTTTGTAAACTGAACCACATCTACACTTTCCAGATCTCTGACGTTGCTTGGCAAAGTACTGAAAATCTGTAGGCCATTGGGTCCTAATCTGTTACAGTACTTGGTCTTTACTGTAGATAGAAGGAAGTGAATATTTGGTACTATGCAATGCTGCTCGTTGCGTTAGTTTGTACAACTTTCAGTCCCAATGTTTGAAGCTAGAGCTTATAGAATTTCTCATGTATACACACACACAAACACAAACACACACACAAACACACACACACACATACGAAGGGGTGCTGAAAGTACCTGGCTTTGATTGTATTGCGGAAGGCCTGGCTGGAAGTCCAACCTTCCGAGTACAGACTGAAGGACCGCTGAAACAAGCGTGCGAATCCGAAAGGGGAGTATATTGAATAGCAGCATAATCAACTAATCCTCTGGTATTTCCTTTAACCAGGTACTTTTCAGGCCCTCCTTGTATATACGTACATACATACATACATACATGATGGCTGCCCCCTCGTTATCGAGTATGGCTATTACATACATACAGAAGGAATTACAAAGGGAGAGTATGAGTTTTGAATCAATACTGTATGTTTTACCTGAATAAATAATACTTCTTATTTCTTTTTCTATCAATGCGTTTATCTAAATCTTACTTGTGACCTGATAAGCGCTTGTTTTCTTTCACAGATTATTCTTACGCAATTTATAGCGTGATGAATGAGGAAAAGGTAAATGATTGATATATCTCACTCAAAGCAACCCTGAAAGTAGCTGATTACATTTTATTATATTTTTTCTTTGAAAAATGAAATAATAACAGAATTGACCTGAATGCAAAGGGAATGGGTAGAGAGAAGAAAGAGACAGAATATGAATGTTTTTCAAAAGCTTAATCCGGTCTATATGGTATATAAATGTCTGAGATTACAGCACTTACCTCGTCTCGCCTAAACGGGATTCCGTTCAGTCACAAGGTGAACTTCTTAGCTTTTGCTGAATCTTCTTCATAGCTGAGTAAACAGGAGTAACGTGAAATGAAATGTGTTGCTTAAGAACGCTTCGCATTTCTTGTTCCGGAAAACGAAACCACAACCTTACGATTGAGGGAGTAATACTCTGACCATTAGGTCATAAGCCTTCAGTGAAATATGAATTGTCAGAGTAGATTTCATGTACGAACACTTCACCGTCTATTTTTCTTTATGCATCATCAAAATCGTCATTGGCGTCAGCTTGGAAGCAAGATCTTTTACCAAATTACATCTAGTCACTAACGATATATATGGAAGCTATGAGGTTGACCAGGATATCCAGAATGCTCTTACATTCGTTTCTTCAGTCACCTGGATCGATAATGTATAAGTGTGCTTTGGAAAACAGCTTGGATCTTGATTTAGAAACGATCTTCCATGAACCATCTTGTAATTCGATAATTTCTTCGTCGTCTGGTGGATCACATGCTCTGAGAAAAACTGAATGCGAACAGAAATAATCTTCAGATTCAAAGAAAAGAAGAAAAGGGATATAAAAATGTACTACTACATGTATGGTACTGAAAAGGCCGATAGGTGTGTTGATAGGGAGAAGTGTAAAGATGTTGGCAGATAGATTTTTCATTATTGGAACACATGACTGCAACGAGAAGCAGCGTGAATTTTCGTTCACTAATTTGATGTGGAGTCCACACACATTTTCCGAATGTTGTGGTTAATTAATACACAAACTGCGATGTGCTTTTAATATATACGATAAATGATCCTGTCTACTAAAGAAACAGAGACTAAAATTTGTGGGGAGGGAGCTAGTCAATTATAAGGATACTAGCGTTCAACTGGTTCTTATTTTATCGAAACCCGAAAAAATGGAAGGATGACTTCAGTGGAATTTGACCACCGATTAAAAAGCCGGAAAAAACAATGTTACGTATCTTGTCCGGCGTGTTAACGCGTCTGCCAGCACTCTGCTTTAATTCTCTTACTTGTATAATTATCCTTATATAACAATCTAGGGTCGGTTCGTAAGTGAAGTGAGAGGTTACATACGTGAGGAAAGCATATTTGTTTAAAGAAATGTTGAATATTGTATTTACAAATTTTAATATGATGTATGATTCAATATTAATTTGGTTAACAGAATTTTAATAAATGCCTTTTTATTGATTATTTGTAAACGGAAAGATGTGCCCTTTACGGAAGCATATATTAAAAACAAAATATACATTCATACATAAACAAACAATATATAAATACATAGACATACATACATAATATATTATAGGGATATAGAAACTCGTATGCGTTTACATACATGCACATAAACACACATTCACGCATATATATACATGCTTATATATATATAAGGCATATACATACACATATATATAATATATAGTACACATATACATATAGGCATACATAAATATATATTCTTCTATATGTATGTAAGCATATGTATATGTGTATGAGTCCACATATGTATATATATATATAAAGTTAATCCAAACAAGAAAACAAAAAAGACAACAACGCAAGGAGGTGGAACAATTAAAGTATTATTAGGCGCTCAGGAAAAAAGGGAAGAAGGAGATATATATATATATACACCATACATCTAAAACAGATATGTTTTCACTTTACCAGTGAATGATCACAAAGGTAAGAAAGTACGTCATCTGTCTTTATTCTACACACATTTTCATAGCAATATGTACATATACATACATAAACATATATATATATACGTAGATATATAAGCTAACATTAAGTGAGCACAGAAGGTTTAAAATGAGAAAACTTAGAGCTTTCCACATCTGTGTGTTGTTTTACATCTTTTTTCTTCTGTTTCACTTTCTTTCTATTTTTTTTTCCTTACTTTCAACGTGTGTCTCTCAGACTATGTATGCATATGCACTTAGTTTAAAATATGCAAATATATTCTTTGATCAACCTTAGGTTAATCATCATTTAATTAATTGTTTAACTGTTTAATAACATCTAAACATAGCCGCAAAGAAAAAAGTCCACCATTACAGCACATTTTACAAATTTATACGAATTTAAAAAAATAATATTAAAAATCCATATTCTTTTAATAGATTTTCATAATATTATATTTTTTTTATATTCAGCCGTCTTTAATTATTTGCATTAATTTTATTTTGTAAAAAAAACAACAAATGTTTCTGCTCTTAATTCTTTTTTTTTTTTTATCAATTATATATTTTTTATAAATTTCATTTATTAACAATTTCTATTTAATAAAAACAAATTATTTTTTAAAAATTTTGTTCAATATTGTTTTATTTTTCGTTTTCGTATTTTATTTTATATTTATCCTTATTGTTGTTGTTATTGTTTCGCTGTTTTTGTTTTTTTTTTTTTTTGTTTTTTTTGTTTTTTGTTTTTGTTTTTCTTTTGTACCAATATCTGCTCTGTAATCAATGTTTTCTGTGTAGTTATTGTGGGAAAAATATTCCTGAAGATGGTTTGAATCGAAGAAGAGTGTTTTGATAAATTGAATGTCATATTTTGAAGCGTTGTTTTTTTTTTTAAAAGAAAAAAAACACATACTGTTGCAGCTGCTGCTGATATAGTTGCTGGTGGTGGTGTCGGTGGCGACGAGGACGGATGCGGTGATGACAACGATGATGATGATGATGATATTAACAATGATACTAGTGTTACTAACATTAACTGTAATAAGTATACGACAAAGAAGAAGAAGAAGAAGAAGAAGAAGAGGACGAAGAAGAGGAGGAGGAAGAGGAAGAAGAAGGGGAGGATGAAGAAGAAGAAGGAGAAGGAGAAGAAAAGAAGAAGAAGAAGAAGAAGGAGAAGAAGAAGGAGAGAGGAAGAAGAGGAGAAGAAGAAAAGAGGACGAATAAGAGGAGGAAGGAAATAGGAAGAAGAAGGGGAGGATGAAGAAGAAGAAGAGAAGGAGAAAAAGAAGAAAAGAAGAAGAAAAGAAGAAAAGAGGAAGAAGAAGGAAGAGAAAGAGGAGAAGAAGGAGAAGAAAAGAAGAAGAAGAAGAAGAAGAAGAAAGAGGAAGAAGAACAAGAAGAAGAAGAACAAGAAAGAGAAAGAAGAAGAAGAAGAAGAAGAAGAAGAAGAAGAAGGAGAAGAGAAAGAAGTGGAAGGAGAAGAGAAAGAAGTGGAAGAAGAACATCAATAACAACAACAACACGGATCTGATGATGATGATGATGATGATGATGATGGTGATTTCTCCTATTTGCCACGGCGGTCTCAGATCGGCAGTAATACCAACGATAATACTAGCGATAGAATGAATAATGATGGCTGTGGTCAAAACACCGTTAGTGATATTTCCCCTGGCTATGCCGACAGCGTTTCTCATTCACGTGATGGTGATGAGAGTGTTGACGATCATGTTCATGATGATCATGATGACGACGACGGTGATGATGATGAGGAGGAGGAGGTGGACTTGGAAGTAAGTTACTTGAAGGCAGTGCCGATAAAGAAGATGGCGACGTTGTTAATATTGTTGATGCTGGTTTAGTGATGACGAAACTGTTCAGAATGATGCTGGTATTTATCTGGATGATGACAGCAGAGACGATGATAATATAGTTGGTGATGAATGATTGGGGAGATAGCGATAATGGTGATGGAGATGGTGATAATAGCGATGATATAGAATAAGATTTTATAGAAAGATTATCACTTTTAGCCTTTGTTTACGTGCGCGATGTGCAGCCAAAGGATGACGCTGACAGGCGGAATATATAATTATGGAAAACAAGAACGAGACTATGGCGTCGATAACGATGACGATGACGACGACGACGACGACGATAATGATGGAGTAGAAAATGAAGAAGAAGAGAAAAGAAGAAATGAAAAGAAGAAGAAGAAGAAGAAGAAGAAGAAGAAGAAGGAGAGGGAAAGAGATGGAGGAGGAGGAAAAAAGAAGAAGAAGAAGAAGAAGAAGAAGAAGAAAATGAAGATGAGAAGGAGGAAAAGGAGGAGAAAGAGATGAGGCCTAGAAGGAAGAAGAACAAGAAAAAAGTTGAAAAAGACGGAGAAAAGAAGGAGAAAAGGAGAAAAAGGAAAGAGGAAAATAAAGAATAGGAAAAGAAAGAAAAGAAGATGAAGAAGAAAGAAAGAAAACGCGGAAGAAGAAAAGAAGTAGAGGAGAAATGGTAGAGAAAAAGAGGTGTAGGAACGGGTGGGTGGATGATGAGAAAAAAGAAAGTGAAGAATAAGGAGTAGAAAGAAGAAGAAGCTGAAGAAGAAAAGGAGAGAAAGGAAAGGTGAGGAAAGACGGAAGAGATGGATGGAAGAAGAAAAGAAAAAAATGAGGAGGAGGGGAGGATGAGAAGGAGGAAGGGGAGTATGTAGGTTGGAAAGAAACGATTAATCTTTGACCGCCCAACGTTAACCAAAATAATAATAATAATAATAATAATAATAAATACATCTGTAGGCATGCCAGAAAAGCAGGGCTTCTGAAATTACGCATTAGAAGTTATGCTAGCATTGTAAATTCCTGCAGAAAAAAAATAATGATGATGCAAATATAGAAGAAAAAAATGTTCTTTAAATGACAAGTGATTCTACTCTTGATACGCCGATCCACACAGACAGAGAATGCACGTTTAATCGAACTGATATTGTTCTCAAGGACCGACATTAAAGGAAGTGCTTTCTAATGAATGTATCTGTCGCAACAGACGATATCAATTATAAAGCGAAATTATGAATTGGAAACAGAATTCCTTTAATAATAACAAGTAACTTGGTAAAAAAAAAATTAAAAAGCTGATTAATAAATATACAGTTAAAACGTCCAGAAATTGCATATATGCTCAAAGTGCATGGTGGCGGCGCCATGGCCCAGTGGTTAGGTTAGCGGACTCGCGTTCGGAGGATCGCGGTTTCGATTCCCAGACCGAACGTTGTGTGTGCTTATTGACTGAAAACACCTAAAAGCTACACGAAGCTCCGACTGGGGGTGGTGGTGACCCTTGTTGTACTCTTTCGCCACAACTTTCTCTCACTCTCTCTTCCAGTTTCTTGAGTAACGCTGCGATGTACTGGCGTCCGGTCCAGCTGGGGGGAACACATACGCCACAGAAACCGGGAAACCGGGGCCATGAGCCTCGCTAGGCTTGAAAAGGGCGAAGTTTATCGTTTATCAAAGTGCAGGAAGACAGTAATACATGGCACTGCGTACACATATACACATACACCCTCACACACACACTCATACATACCCATACTCGCACGTTATATATGGCTACGTGGTTAAGAAACTGGCTTTGCAGCCCTGTGGATTCACGTTCTTTTTCCCACTATGGCATGTTGGGAAAGCGTCTTTTACTATAGCCCCAAGCCGAATAATGCCATTTTTAGTGAAATCGAAAAACTCGTGATAGCTGTATGTATGACGAAATGCTTGGACCACAAGAACATAGAAATACCAGATACTGTAGATTGTACGCTTTTGATATTGTTGTAGCGTAGTTCGTTACGTACAATAAACCAGACAACGATAACAACAATATAACGAACTAACAAATCTCTTTACGAACCAATAATCAATATTTCTTCTGAACTAACCAACCGACACCTTCCAACGTCACTGCGAACTAACACGAACTTCTCTCGACTCTGAACTCTGAAACCTCGAACTCACTCGGATCGTTACTATTCATACTTTACTCGGACCAATCTAGTTCTCGCAAGAGGGCGTCGTAACTCTCATCACATCATTTCCACTTTTGAGATTTCAACTAAAGTGAGAAAGTGAAATTTCTTTTATTTTTTCTTTCCAGCACTTTTCCCACTTTTTTTTATAGCTGTTGTATCTTAATTGTTGCGCGACTTTTAAAGTAGTATTGTTCGTTGCACACAGCAATTTTTCTCTTCGTTGCACTAAGCACTCCTTTGGGGAGGGATTTAATATATTTTAGGTTTAGGTATTACCTCCAGATATTCAGTCTGTTTTCGTTTTCCGAAGCTAGTTCTACAGGGTTCAATATCTCTCGGTGCTGTCACTTCAAACATATCATAGAAGACTTCCATTGGTATTACCCTTCGTTCTTCTGTATGTCTGATCTTTAACTGGTTAAGATGTCTCCTATGTTCCCAACGTTGTCCTTCAATTAAATACATCACGTTACCTAATCTTTTGATTACACAACCATCCCCCAACCTTCTTTACCATTTTTGTAATTTTAAAATGGAACTCGATATGTTTTGCAATATTTCCTGTATTTCCTTCAAATGTATCTTTTGTCTTACCTTTATATGTATTTTTTCCTAGCAATAATTTATCGAAGATCGATTTTATGCGCGATCATTAAGTCTGCTGGTGACTTGCTTGAATTGGTATTTGGATTTGACGTCATTCTGTATGCTTTCCAAACGTTCGTTATTATCATTGGGTTGTTTGGGCAATATGAATTTACAATAACTTTCATGCCCTAACGTAGATAATTTTCGCAATAACCATTTCACTCTGTTCCTCCAACCATGGTTTGCAATCTTGCTTAAAAACCTCCTCTTACCTTCTTTACTACGATGTAAAAGTTATACCCTCCTCTGGGTTATAACTAATTCTTTAATCGAGTTCGAAACTCCGTCTGGCGAAAACGAACTTACCTCATTTTTTAAACTTCTTTGAATATAGCTCCAATAATTCTTGTAGTAGTTGTTGTTGCAACTGTACAATGAAACCTAATAGGTTTTCCATTATTTAACAACTTGTATCGCCAACGAACTGTTAAATAACCTACGTGAGTTTCGAAACCCTCGTTGCTAGATGTAGTAACGTAGTTTATTACGTACAATAAATAAGATAACCAGACAACGGTAACAACAACTTAACGAACTAACAAATCTTTTTGCGAACCAACAATCAGTATTCCTTGTGAACTAACAGACAATTTCCGACTTCACTGCGAACTAACACGGAATTCACTCAACTCAAAATTCTGAACTCTTGAACTCACTCGGATCGATACTATTTATACTTTATTCAGACCAGTCTATCTCTCGGAAGGGTTCTATCTCATGCAAGGTAACTCTCTTTCACAATAAACAAATAAATTGAACCAAGTCATGTTCCTTGAAACATTTCTACTGTTTCAAAATTAACAGTCGAAAGTGGAAGGTTTTATATAATTCGCTTCGCAACTATGGTGTCCGGAAAACCATTCCCTTGCGTAGTATTTTGGGCATGTATCTGTACATTAACATCAGCTTCAGGAGTCAAAATAGGTGGATGGTGTCTGCGAAGAAACCTGCCGGATAGACTATACTAATGATCCCAAGGGTTCTTAGTTGACAGTACGTAAAGGGTACACCTACTGCGGACAATTCAACCACTTTGCGCAGTAATTCAGTGAGTTGGTCAAACAACGGGACGATCGACCATCAAAATCGGTAGCAA
>NC_043013.1:12085294-12097794 GCF_006345805.1 Octopus sinensis
AGATGTTTTAAAGGGAAGAGAAACAATAGTCTTTTCTACTCTAGGTACAAGGAAGGAAATTTTGGGAGAGAGGGCTAGTCAATTAGATCGACCCCAGTGTGCAACTGGTACTTGGTTTATCGACCCTGAAACGACGATAAGCAAAGTCGACCTAGGCAAAATTTGAACTCAGTACGTAAAGACAAACGAAATATCGCTAATCATTTCGCCCTGCGTGCTAACGTTTCTGCCAGATCTTCACCTTAGCAGAAAAACCTTAATAAGCCTTAAAAGGTGAAGTGCACTTCGGTAAAGATTGAACACAGGGCGTGCACATTCGAAACGAAAGAAGCTACGCATTGTATCCAGCCCTAACATTTCTGCCAGCTCGCTGATTAACTTTAGCAAATATTATTATTATTATTATTATTATTATTATTATTATTATTATTAATATAATAATAATTATTATTATTATTATTATTATTACCATCATCATCATCACCATCATCATCATCATCATCATTATAATTATTGTTATTATTGTTATTATTATTATTATTATTATTATTACTACTATTATTATTATTATTATTATTATTATTATTATTATTGTTACTACTACTACTATTATTATTATTATTATTATTATTATTGTTATTACTATAATTATTATTATTATTATTATTATTATTATTATTATTATTATTATCATTATTATTATTATTATTATTATTATTCCATAATACTCATTCATACAGACTCACTTTTACATTTATATTTACATGCTTATACATTTGTATTTTGCATTAAGCCATATGTACAATGATACACGCATACACACAGACATGTACACCCACACACAGACACGCAAACACATATAACTATTAATATTTGTAAATATGACTGTATGCATGCGTATCTGTGTATGTGTGTGCATGTATGCGTCTCTGAATATGTGTATGTGTGTGTGTATGTGTGTGTATGTGTGTGTATGTGTGTGTAAGTGTGTGTGTGTGTGTGTGGACATCGATAGATGCCTGAAGGATCACACAATAACACCAATCCATTAAATATTGATTCCAATTGTGATTCATGTTTACTTAAATTTTATGAAAAGTAAGAGACACGCTTATATACATATACATTAACTCATTACATACAGAGAGAAGGAGGCAAATCTTCAAACGCATTAAAATGTGTAGCCAAGTCTGTGTGTGCATGTATGTTTGTGTTTGTGTGTTTGTGTATAAATATATTTCTATGCATATATATATAATGTACATATATATATATATAAATATATATATATATATATATATATTATATATATATATATATATATATATATATATATATATATATTACATATTATATTATATATTATATATATATATATATATATATATATATATATACATATATATATAATTATATGTATATGTGTACGTGTAACACCAAATTTATATTTATTGTCAATTGTAATCAGTCGAATGCATTTTACACGCACATACATACCAGCCAAATGAATATATAAACGGATCCAGAGACAAATATATGTCTCTCCTGTTCTCCCTTTTTCTCTCTCCCTTCCTCCCTTTCTCTATCACTTTTTCACTCACTCTCATCCCCTCTCCCTCTCTTTCTATATATATATATATATATACATGTACACACACATGCATACATACATATATATATATATAGGAATATACTAATATACATATATACAAAAAGAAATATATATATATACATACACATATGCATATATATACATATATTTATATATATACATATATATTTATTTATATATATATATCTATATATATATATATATATATATATATACATATATATATATGTATATACATACATATAGATAGATAGATAGACAGATAGGTAAATATAAGCCACATATTTATCCTACATGCGCACGTACATATATACATATATGTATGTACATATATATATATATATATATATATATATATACATATATACATATATACAATATACATATATATATATACATATATTTACTATACTACATACATATATATATATATATAGAGAGAGAGAGAAAGGGCAGAGGGGGAATAGAGAGGGAGGGAGAGAGACATATACATGTTTGCATAGAACAACAGAACAATACCTTACATGTCACAACAGAAATCTTCTTGGACCTTTTGTTTCGCTTCTCTGTGTATTTCCCTATGTTTAGTTGCCGTGCTTGTGCGCATATATATATATATATATATATATTATATTCTTTAAGCGAAATTGCTTATCTCTTTGTGCTTATATATATTATATATATATTATATATATATATATATATATATATATATACATATATATATACTTGTAAGTTGAGTGAACGTATGAATGTATACCTCACTGTTTATTCGTTCACAAGTTTGGGTTTTGTATGTTTAAATAAAACTTACATAGGATTCTGAAATAAATAACTACATGAATAAATATATAAATAAATAAATAAATAAATAACACGAAATAAACACAAAAATGAAATTAAATATAAAATAAAATAAAATAAAAATGAAATAAAACCAAAAATAAGCCCTCCCTTGATGTCTGAACGGTGAAATTACAGGAGCTTAGTTGGCAGTACTGGTTATCTGTTGCATGACGCTTGGAGTCAGAAGACCTCTTTTGATGTAGGAATAATTCTGTCAAGAATCACTAGAATGAATTTTCAACAACAACAGAAAATCCACCCCCCGTCATCCCCCGAAAACTATAAGCAAAACAACAACATCAACTACACCAATAACAACTACAACAACGACAGTAATAATATAATAATAATAATAATAATAATAATAATAATAATAATAATAATAATAATAATAATAATAATAAATTGGTGAGTGGCAAGCATGTTTATAGAGAAGAAAAATGAGTGACAAAGGTAGGTGGTGGGTTGACCCTCTTCTAATCTTGTTTGACAGGCTCTGCCGATCAAATGAAGTGGATAGGCTTGTCCAATGAAGAATTGAAGTTCATTGTTAAATATGCGTGGTAAATCTCCTACACATGATTTGTTGATGTTTGGCCTCTTTGCGTATGTGTGTGTGTATGTGTGTAAGTGTAAGTATGTGCGTGTGTGTGTGTGTAAGTATTTGTAAGTGTGCGTGTGTGAATGTGAATGTGTATGTTTGTGCGTATTTGTGTGTGTACGTGTGTGTGTGTGTGTTTACGTGTATGTGTGTGTTAAATTATTTTCGAAATCGAAAAAGGGGAAAAAATACAATAGAGAAGTGTTGTTGTTGTTATTATTGCTATTTTTATATATCTTTCTTTTTATGATTTTAATTTAATTTATTACTACTATACAAAACGTCAAACACGCATGCTCTTACCTTTGTGTATATGTATGCATGTATATCTATGTATTTGAATTAATATATATATATATATACATATATATACATATATATATATATATTATATACATATATATATATATATATATATATATATATACATATATATACATATATAGATATGTATGTATATATATGTTTATACATATATATTCATATATACATATGTATGTAGGTATGTGTGTATATATATATATATACATATACTCAATCATCCACATATATATGTATGCATATATGTAAGTAAGTATGCATGCATCTGTGCATGCTTATGCACATATACAGCCATGTACATATATCTATATATATATATATATATATATATGTATGTATGTATGTATATATATGTATGTATATGTATGTATGTATGTATGTATGTATATGTATATGTATATATATATACGTATGGATACTTACATATCACATATGCATATTTATGCATCAGAATAGGGATGGGAAGTGATTTAAAGGAAAAGAGAATGAATTGAGGGAGAGAATAAAAGTGCAATACATGTATGTGACTTTTTTTGTATTTTCATTTCATCTCATTTCCTCCTCACCCTGCCACTCCTTGGATATTTTCCCCCCTCTCTTACTGCTACGCCACGTTTATTGTAATTTACCTTACCATTTAAATTCAGTATACTTATAAGCATATATGTACATATGTATATGTATGTGTGCATGAATGTATGTATATGTATGTATATAAATGTATGTATATGTATGTGTGAGTGTTTGTATATGTGTGTGTGTATGTGCGTGTGTTTTAGTGTGTGTGAGTACATGTATTTTTTATGTATGTGCCTTGCTCACTAAGGCTACAAATGATTGACAAACAAATAAAATTTTAATTTTTAGTGATATTTATATATACATATGTTTGTGTATACACTATACACACATGCGAATCTATATATCTATACAAACCATGCAGACACTTACACACACTAACACACACACAAACACACACACACAGTCACACACACAGACACTCATATATATACATGTACATAAACATTTATATATATATGTTTATACATATATATATATACACATACAGAAAAATTTACATGCATGTGTCTCAATATATATATATTCATTCTGAATATTCATACATAGATACAAATATTCATACACAGATACAATCTACATTTCTACCTTAAATATTTGGAAATACAACCAGCAGCGAAATTAAGTAACAGCCAACCAGATGTTATGTAACGACGAGATGTTTATAAATGAACTATTTGTGGAGATCAGCTTCGCACTTGAGATCAATGTGCAAAGAGAATTACAGGAGAAAGGATGTCTGTAGATTATTGATGAAGATCCGCCTAATCCAATCTCTATGAAACCCGCTCAGATTTATATCCATTACTGCTGAAGAGACTTGGTATGTTCCAACCAATCTTGATTAACGCATGGACTATCGCAGATCCTTGGAGAATGAATGCATCTCTGGAATTCATACGCTGAAGAGGATTAAATTATCTAGAGCAACAAAATTTTGTGAAAAATTCTGTATCTAGGATGAATTATTGCCCTAAGGAAGATATGTTCCTAAAAAAAATTAGCAGAACGAATATCGCTGATCAGAATAAACATTAAAATACTAATCAGAAAGAAATATATACCTAAATATATATTTACAAACATACATACGTGCATGCATACATATATACTTAAATACATACACACGCACATACATAAAAAGCAAGAGAAAGATTACATCTGTTGAACTTTTATAAAGTGTTTGCAAATTCCGTACCCAAGATAGACTTTCTAATTCATATCTTATTATTGGAGACACAGGATCTTTGAGATAGAATGGAAAAGTTATATGTACTCTCTTAGAGTACATCTCCTGATGTGAATATCTCTTCGAAAAATCAAAAAGTTTGTGGATAAATTTTGGACAACTTCTTCGGGGCCTATAGCTTCTGTACCCAGACTATAGATTCACATTAACACCAATAACAACTGGTATACTGTTATATCGCAATACTACATAGTGGCTGTGTAAGCTACGAAATCCTAGTCGCTACTGTTATCTTGCACGTTCGGATGACCTCTACCCAACTCCTCCGACTGTTCTGCTCTGGTCTCTTGACTTCTAGGCTTCTCCCTCTATATCTACGTATTGGGCTAGCCTACTTCATCGTCTGGGGGCGTCCACACAACATACACATCATGTTAGAAGTATACAATTAAGTTATTATCAGGAAAAGTTAGTGTTTCCAGAAAAAGAATTCAACCAGCTAACACGATTATAGCAAATACAATCTGTAAGCAGAGCAATAAAAATTATGCAAAACTTTTTTAAAGTTGAGTATGTGACATACTTTTATTTACTATAGTCTAAAGTTAGATCTTTTTATCCTTGCTAGAAACCAGAGCTTTTTTATATGTAGTCTCCAAATATATGGAAATGGAAGTAACGACCGTAGGCATTCGTTTACACTTCGGATACAAGATTAATATATTTTCCGACTCTAGGGCGGCGAGCTGGCAGAAACGTTAGCACGTCGGGCGAAATGCTTATCAGTATTTCGTCTGTCGTTACATTCCGAGTTCAAATTCCGCCGAGGTCGACTTTGCCTTTCATCCTTTCGGAGTCGATAAATTAAGTACCAGTTTCGCACTGAGATCGATGTAATCGACTTAATCCCTTTGTCTGTCTTTGTTTGTCCCCATCTATGTTTAGCCCCTTGTGGGTAGTAAAGAAATATATATTTTCCGACTCTAATGTTACAACCGTCAACCTTGTTATATATCTGGTTATTCTCCAGACCGCTTTCATTGAGAATGCATTTTGTTCAAGATTTTACTCATGTTTCTCTCAAAGTTTAGTTCACCAAGCAGGGATTTGCTACAAAGAACTGGTTACGAACTCAATAATAATTGAAAATAATTGAAGAAAACAATGTAAAGAAAATGAAGCAAAATCTTTTCTAATTGTTGTTGTAGAAGGATAGAGCCAGGAGACATTCATGACTCTGTGAACGTACGTAAAATATTTGAGAAATTTAACATGTATTAAGTGCATATATGCAGTCGTGTCTGTGTGGTTTAAAAGCTCAATTGGTAATCTCTCGGTTTGGTACAACAGGCAGATACAATAAATTTTAAAAAATAAAATAATAGTACGGAGTCGAATTTTTTTCTCTACTGAAACTCTTAAAAGCAGTTGGCCAACTTAGTCGCAGTCTAATTACTGATATGTGAAAGATATGTTAGCCAAACACGCAAATCCACACATGGTATAGCTTTCATGTGTGTACATCACATACAGGAAGGCAAAATTAAGTATCATAACCCTGAAATGGCAATATATAACATTGTGAAAATTGTTTCCATTAATTTTATGATTTTGTTATATAACAATTCCTGTTGAATATTTGTAGAAGTGTGCACATATGCCGTAAATAAATAATGTTACTGGAGTTCAAGTTTATTCTGGAAGTTCTATTAGATGCTGAAAAATAACCAATAAAACCTTAAACATGAACTTGTAAACGAGACCTATGATGACACGAACGAATTGAAATAATTAACTGAATCAGCATAAATTAACTTTCGCTTCAATGCGATGTACATATATCTATATATATATATATATATATTCTATATATATATATATATGTATGTATATATATGCTTCAGTGTTTTATAACCTGAACCGTCGGTGACCTAACGGGTAACGGGTAGTCTAGTTACACAAAATAGTAACTGGGGCACTCAGTGCCTTAGCCAACGCTTGGAGAAGCTCTGATTTTCAAGCATATAAAAATACGTGTAAACACGAAATTTGCTGATAAAAGCTCCCAATGAAACAACAAAAGTATGAAAGACTTTCTAATGGGTCGATATGTAATAATTCTTATTGCAATACAATGATGCAGCTTTTGTATAAAAACTGAGCTGATATGAGTGCTCATAAATACGAGCACTTAAAAATGAAGAATAACATGCAGACATACCTACACATGTCTTTATTGATTTATTTATCTGTTCATCCTTTATCTTCTATCTTTAACTTGTTTCAGTCATTTGACTGCGGCTATGCTGGGGAACCGCATTGAAGGGTTTTTAGTCGAAGAAGTCGACCCCAGAACTTATTCTTTGTAAGCCTAGTACTTATTCGATCGGTCTCTTTTGGCGAACCGCTAAGTTACGGGGACGTAAACACACCAGCATCGGTTGTCAAGCGATGTTGGGGGGACAAACACAGACACACAAACATATACACACATACATACATACACACACACACACACACACATTTATATATTTATATATATATGTATATATGCGACGGGCTTCTTTTCAGTTTCCGTCTACCAAATATACTCACAAGGCTTTGGTCGGCCCGAGACTATAGCAGAAGACACTTGCCCAAGGTGTCACGCAGTGGGACTGAACCCGGAACCATGTGGTTGGTAAGCAAGCCACTTACCACATATCCACTCCTGCGCCTATTTGTCGGGCCGTTGCAAGGTTCAAAGAAAAGAACTTTTGAAAGGAGGAGACAAGTCGATATCAACAACAGCAGTTGCTTGACTTTTATGGATCCCAAAGGGAGAGCAAGGTGAAGGTGATATCAGCTGGATTTCTTCCCAGAACGTGAAGAACCGGAAGAAATGCTGCTAGACTTTTTGTCCGACGCACTAACGATTGTGCCAGTTCACCGCCTTAAGTACGTCAGTACATACACACATATTCCATCATGCCGTTAGAAAATTACTCTTTCGCTCTCTCCCGCCGGTCTCTCTCCCTCTCTCATTCTCTCTCTCTCTCTCTTCTCTCTCTCTCCTCTCTCTCTCTCTCTCTCTCTCTCTCTCTCTCCCTGTGGAATCTGTGATTAATGGTTCATCAAGAACTGGTCTTAAAGTACAAATGGATATTCCAATCGCTGAAGTCTTTCATAAATCATGATCATTGATTAATGTGAATCTTATGCTCGATTTTTATTTATTTATATATTTATTTATAACTTCTCTTTATTTTATTAGTAAATATTAGAGTGGTTTTGTTCTTTATGGTCACATTCTATTTCCTTTTTTTATGTGTGATGTTTTTTTGTGTTTTATTTTATTGATTAACTTTTTATTAGTCTCATTGTTTTATTTTGTTTATTTTATCTTATTTGTTTATTACACATTTTCGCTTTCTTTTGATTTTAATTAGCGGCAGAAACAATACGCTACACTTTGTAATGAACACAAATAATGTTAATAATGAACGTAATATTATTAATTATTGTCATGTTAGAATTAAATCTTGTTATTCATATTATTATTATTATTATTATTATTATTATTATTATTATTATTATTATTATTATTATTATTATTATTATTATTGTTATTATTATTGTCGTCGTTGTTGTTGTTTTTGCTGTTTTTTTTTCTCTTCATTCTTTGTTTTGGTTATACGCTTTTTTTACGAGCTTCGAAGACTAGTTTATTAACACTTTCTTAGTGAATGAAAAAGTATTTGTTTTTTTTAGATTATCGGCTAGCTATTGAAAACCCAGAAAAAACATTCCACGTGTGTGGAGAATACATTAAGGCTTATTTCTATATTTGTGTGTGTGTGTGTGTATGTGTGTGTGTGTGTGGTGTGTTGTACGTGCGCAGATTTGTATTGCAAACATCGTCTCTACAATAACAACACATGCGAACGCCCCAAATGTACTGATAAACAGGACATGTTTTATAAAAAGTAAAAATAGAATGCAAAAATTATTAAATGCACAAACAAGTGCAATTCAACAAAGGAAAAACGATTAATTTCTTGAAATTTAACATTGACATGAATGATGTAAGAACAGCAAGGGAGACAACCGTGAGTTACACATCCAACAAGTCAAAATCTAATGACTGTAATAATTTTGCGTGTTTACAGCCTTATAAAAGGACTTGACATTACTAAACCAGCGGAAGGAAAAGCTAGCGAGGTAAAATTATGTGAAGTAAGATACTGCTTCGTTGCCTGAGTATATCCGAGAAACGGCAACAAGGAAAGTGGAGCGTTTGTACACATTAAAAAATTGTGTCAGTTTCAATTTACTTTTAAAGCAATAAATAAAAACGACAGTGTATTAATGTGGGAAGTAATCACTCTACAGCGTGGCAAGGTTTCAAGAACCATATGCTGAGTCTAGATGTGATAAGCCTGTTCGCCAAAGTCCCAACTTGTGAGGCACTATCGATGATACAAGAAAAACTAGTGACAGACACCCATCTAAAAGAACGCACTAGTATACCAATAAGAAACTCAATGGAAATGTTGACCTTCAGTGTAGAAAGCACCTACTTAAGTATGGACACTGATATATATCGACAGTAGAATGGTTTAGCTATGGGTTCGCCATTATCACCGGTAATAGCCAATGTATATATATATCGAATACTTTGAGAATTTGGCTTTAGGATCAACACCACTAAAACTAACTTTAATGGCTACGATATGCTGATGACATCTTTATACTCTGGCCTCACCAGGAAGATGTCCAAGTGCTGTTAGATCATGTGAACTCAATAAAGATATCCATACAGTTCACAATGGAAAAGGAAAGGGACAATCAGCTAGCATTCCTGGGCGTATTAATAACACGCATCAAGTATGGATTCAGGATATCCATATACCGCAAGCCGACCTTTACTGGACGATACAACTACAATTCCCACCATCCATACAGTGTAAAAAGGGGGATTGCTCAGTACCTAAATCATCGTGCAAATAATATAAGTAGCGATTGTGACACACACCACGAAGAAATTATCAAGGTCAATAACGATCTGTTAAGCAACAACTACCCCAAAGTATATGTCCACTCCAATTATGATGAAGAGAGAGGATGAAGCCAATAAACTGTCCACAGTCTGTCTACCCTATATGAAAGGCCTCTCCAAAGAGATACAAAAGATATGCGGCCCATATGACATCAGGACAGTATTCAAGAGTAATACAACATTTCGCAAATATCTCCTTCGAGTAAAACCACCAATAGAAGAGAATATGACCAAAGACTGCCTGTACTCCATCCCATGAAGCTGTGAAAGGTTATACAAAGCAAAACATGCCGTCCCCTCAAAATAAGGGTAGAGGAACATCGCAAAGGTGCAATACGATGAGATATTGATAAATCGGGTATAGCTAATCATGTATGGAAAACTGGAGACCACCTCGCCCTATGGGATGAAGTTAAAATAATAGATAGAAAATACTACTGGAAAATACGAAAACTAATAGAGGCGGCACATATGCTAGGACACAACAACCACCTAAGCGCACCTAGTGCAGATATGAGTAGCATAAGGGAACCGTTATTAAGGAAGGAAAGAAAAATATTAGATTTATAAGCCCTAAAATAATTCACTCCATAATTGCCCTCGTGCATATGGCGTAGTGGTTAAGAGCGCGGGCTTCGATTCCAAGCATTGACCTAAACACTAACAATAATAATAACATCGAAAAATACCTTAAGAATGAGGACCCATGGAGAATACTGGAAGTTATATCAACCGAAACGTTGTGTGAACAACAAACAAGATGAGCATCTAACGTTACTTGTTGCAACCCGATGTTAAGATTTCTTCTTTTCCAACAGTCTAATGTGTTGTATGTATGTAATAATAATAATAATAATAGGCAATGGTTGTCATGGCTTCTGATCTTAACTGATTGGAAGTGTTATGTACATTGATTATGTACAAGATAGGCTACAGCAAATATTTTGTTCAATAGCACAGATTTGCTTGTCAGTAGTTTGACCTTAACCAGTTGAGCATGTCCCTTTGTGTTGAGAGAAATTTGGGTGGGATTGAATAACTCACCTTTGGAAACATGCGTGTTTTGTTCAACATCCTTAAACAACTCTTATTCGGGGACCTTTTGAGCAGGATGGGCTACTCCAATTGAAGAAAATTCTAACTGGGTCCCACTTAAAAGGTGATGCGCTGTTTATCTTCATATGAAATCACTATGTCGCGCATATATATTTGTGATACTTGTGCCTAATTTACCCTTATCAGACGGGTAGTCATGATGGGTATACTGGGCTTCGTATATTTTACCTCAGCGTCAATTTGATGGCAAGCACGGCTCTCACTCATTAATAACAAGAACAACAATAATAATGATAAAAATAGTAGTAGTAGTAGTAGTAGTAGTAGTAGTAGTAGTAGTAGTAGTAGTAGTAGTAGTAGTAGTATAGTAGTAGTAGTAGTAGTAATAATAATAATAATAATAATATTAATAATAATAATAATAATAATAAATGCCCTGATGCAGTACCAGGCAGTGGCTCTCGTAGCTCCTGATCTTAACTGATTGGAAGTGTTATCATGTACATTGTTTTGTCTTGGTAAAAAAGATGGGCTACAGCAAATATTCTGCTCAACACCACAGATTTGCTTGTCAGTTGTTTGACCTTAACCAGTTGATCATGTCCCTTTGAAATATCATTATTATTATTATTATTATTATTATTATTACTATAATCATCATCATCATCATCATCATCATCATCATCATCATCATCATTATTGTTATTATTATTATTTGATGTTGTTGTTGTTGTTGTTGTTCTTCTTCTTCTTCTTCTTCTTATTATTATTATTATTATTATTATTATTATTATTATCATCATTATCATCATCATCATCATCATCATCATCATCATCATCATCATCATCATCATCATCATTATTATTGTTATTATTATTATTTGTTGTTGTTGTTGTTGTTCTTCTTCTTCTTCTTATTATTATTATTATTATTATTATTATTATTATTATTACTATAATCATCATCATCATCATCATCATCATATCATCATCATCATCATCATCATCATCATCATTATTATTGTTATTATTATTATTTGTTGTTGTTGTTGTTCTTCTTCTTATTATTATTATTATCATCATCGTTATTATTATTATTAATATCATTCTCATTGTTAGTCTAAGTATAGACTTGTGAGGCTAAGAGCAAGAATTGGAGCGGGCACCTGCCCAATTGGGCACCTGCCCAAAGTGTCCAGGGAGATCTTGGACGGCGGGCATCCTTGATGATCCCTAAATGTCCTCCTCAGGCGATAAA
>NC_043013.1:12102794-12107794 GCF_006345805.1 Octopus sinensis
AACGCATTCGAACATATTTACTGAATGCGTTTAAACAGTCACTGATGAGAAGATTCTGATACTATCGCTGCATTTTTCTTTTAAATTCCATATGTATCTTGAGACAGTAGATGCATTTCTGCTCTCTTCTTACCTGAAATCATAAGTGTGCATAAATATCTTGTATCTCTCTATATATAAACGGCAGTTTGTCTGTCTGTGTGTCTGTGTGTCTGTCAGGTTGTACCCTCACCCTGACCACGGCTTTCAACCGATTCTGATGAAACTTGACACACACGTAGCCCAATGTCATAATTCAAAACTAACGCAGCGAAAATTTTGAAAAGTTCCCCCAGTTCTGAAAAAAATCGATAAATTCGACATGGGTCGAGAATCTAAGCTTTTTATATGCAACACATTTTCTACAGACTATCTAGGGGACGCAACTCGACCTTTTTAACTCTCGGAACACGTGGGGTAAGTATCCCAAAATGTATAAAAATGTACAAAAATGGCTAAAAAGCAGGCAGTAATGTGAGTGACAACAACGAAAAAGTCAAAAGTGACCAAACTGAACAAACGAATGGAAAAGGTTTTTTTGATGCACACGACAAAAGCTGTTTATAATAAACCAAGAGTTTGCAAGTAGCGTCCGAGGACCCTTAGGGTACGTCAAAAATTTAAGGTAAAACGTTTGGGGTGATAGTTATAAAGAAAGTGTAAACAAAAAAAGTATTCGAATAACTTGCGGCTGCAGCAGCTATTAGCAGAAGTGGCGGTGTTGGGGGTAAAGTCTCGAATGTAATTTCTTCCTGGTAGGAATTGGTTGGGTTGAATTATCGATAGCTGTTTGATAGTTATTTGAGAGTGAAGGGAAGACATTGCAACCTACACATGCGCCTTCGTTCCCTAGAGGGAAAGGACTAGATTGGGATTAGTCGTTGCCTACTAGGGGCTCTTACATACCCGGGAAACGCCGGGCTATGCTGCTAGTTTGATGATATTCTTTAGTCAGTTTCCTGTTGCTTGTAATGATTCTCATATTTGTCTTCCATAATAGAAATTTCGCAGAATATATTCAGTTATGTGAGGCATTTATATTTTCAAACTTATGACCGCCTGCACTTAATCATTTCGAAAAATATGTATTATGGATATATGCATTTCCAATCATCATCGTTACCGACACCATCATCAGATTCATTATCGTTCTCATTACTATTAACATTCATGGACTGCTCAGTTCTCTTAATATCGATGAGCTTACTCTTTTAATCCCATATATACATCGAAAGAGTTGTTATAATTATTTTCTGAAAGTTAAAGAGTGTTTCATTGTACCGGGTTTTGAACCTACTTTTGGTCAGGCTATGTAATGTTCCCCATCTCTGTCATCAATTATCGATACATCTTTCAGCTTTCGATATATATTTTGCCAGGTATTTAATGCTCCATTCCTATAACTGCAAGCCCAGAATAATCTCGAAATGTATCTGGCCATGCAGTCATAGGAATGATAAATATTTATGCTCAGTGAATAAATATTTACCATTTTCATCATTGTCATTATGAACGCCTCCACTATCATCATCAGCAACGTCTTCGCCGTTTTGTCATTGTTGTCATCTTGTCGTCATCTTCAGCACTGATACTTGCATAGCCTCCATCAATATCTTGATGCGGCGACAAAAATTATTGGATGTTAATAGCGCTATCAATGATCATAAAGTGTGGAGGGAAGAAGAAGGAGGAGGAGGAGGAGAAAGAGGAGGAGAAAGAGGAGGAGAAGAAGGAGGAAGAGGAAGAAGAAGGAGGAGAGGAGGAGGAGAAGAAGAAGAAGAAGAAGAAGAGAAGAAGAAGAGATGGAGGAGGAGGAGGAGGAGGAGGAGAGAAGAAGAAGGAGGGGGAAGTGGAGAAGAAAAAAGAAAAAGAAGAAGAAAGAGAAGAAGAAGAAGAAGAAGAAAGAGAAGAAGAAGAAGAAGAAGAAGAAGAAGAAGAAGAAGAAAGAGAAGAAGAAGAAGAAGAAAGAGAAGAAGAAGAAGAAGAAGAAGAAGAGGAAGAAGAAGAGGAAGAAGAAGAAAGAGGAGGAGAAGAAGAAGATGTGGTGAAGACTATTGTATACGTCTTCTGGGAGATATCGCTGATATTGCTATCAGATTCATTACTATTCAGGGTTACCCAATGTGTATGAAGGTAAACTGAAAATGTGTTTGCTGAAAAAGTACAATTTAATTGTTTTCTGCTGTCGTCTTAGAATGAAACTCTGACTATAAAATCTATTAGGATCTCACATAAATTCGTTCCCTTTTTTCTTCTTCTATTTGATACTCCATGGCCATATGTCTGGAAAGAAATAACATTTATGCAAATTTCAAAAACACAACATTTTTTTGAGAAGGAATAGAGTTACAAAGAAAAACATAAAGGACTGTATTTAAAATATTTGTTGTGTCAATTCAATCGACATTTGAAAGGATTAAAATAAAAGGAATAAAAGGTTGGTTGGTGGATAAATAAGCCAAAGGATTTTTCTGACAACCTAATATTTGCTATTTATATGCATTGAGACCGGAAGTGCAATGGCCCAGTGGTTAGGGTAGGTGACTCGCGGTCGGAGGATCGCAGTTTCAATTTCCAGACAGAGCGTTGTGTGTGTTTTTTCTACAAAAACACCTAAAGCTCCATGAGGCTCCGGCAGGGGGTGGTGGCGACCCCTGTTGTACTCATTCATCCCAAACTTCTCTCACTCTCTCTTCCTGTTTCTTGAGTAACGCTGCGATATACAGGTGTCCCGTCCAGCTGGTGGGGGAGGAACACATACGCCACAGAAACCGGGAAACCGGGCCCATGAGCCTGGCTGGCTAGGTTTGAAAAGGGCGCATAAAAAATATACATTGAGAAACGATTTCGAAACAATTGTTTTATAGACTTCGCGAGACAAGGGTCTCTTCAATAGTGAAAAACCAGTCATTGACTGCATATACGTATCAAAGTAAGAATCAACGAAGGAGACACTCGAGTCAGTCACTGCATTATCCGCTAGCAATATGCAACATATACACCACAAATTATATTATATCATTTTACACACGGAGTGATATTCCCGATAATGTAATTCTAACTACATAAAACAGAAGGACAAATGAGAGCTTCGTGCTCTTAACACGTTTGATCATAGGTCTACTGCATCTTTCGGTACAAGCCTAGGGCTATAAAATAATAGCAAATACACTGAGGCTTCAGAAACTAATGATTTCATTATAAGAAATCTGAAGTTCGATGAATAGTATTCCATTGAATTCTGGAGAAAAAAAATGGGATTGCTTTATATTGTTGTTTGCGGTAATGTGGTGTCTAAAATATAATTTTCTGTTGATTCATCAGAAAATCAAAAAGATACAGATGAAATTTGTAACACGGATAAGAAATTATGTGAGAGAAAAAAGCTAATACAATACAGAATAAGTGAATAAGAAATATTAAGATAGACATTATACACTGAAAGTTACTGATGTATATAGCAATGTATATGTCTGTCTGTCTCCCCCTCTCTCTCTTTCTCTGTGTCAACCTATCTCTCTTTGTCAATATCTATGTAAGGAAACAAATATATATATATATATTTATATATGTGTATACATATACCCATACATATATACTCTTTACTCTCTCTTTTACTCTTTTACGCTTTTATATATATATATATATATATATATATATATATACGTATATATAATGATATATATACATATATCATTTATACATAATATATATTATATATATATATATAATATATAATATATATATATATATACATGCAGGCATACATGTATACACACACAATGCATATAGACGTAAGTATAATGTAATAAAATATATTACATTATATATTATATTTACATATTTATATACGTATGTTATATGAGTATGTCGATATGCACATGTGCGTGCGTATGCGTCGAAACATGTCCATTTATAAATACACAAACACATACACACATATTATATATAGATATATATATATATATAAATTACTGTCATCACTAGCAAGAGAGTTCTAATAGGTAGCGTTTGTCATACTTTCGTTACTGCTTCAGTGCCTATGTATCTGAAAGCAGACATAGACGCACACTCGCCCCGCCAGCCTTTCACTCACATGAGCATTCTTGTTAGGACAGCTTGATGAACAGAGAGTTATACTACTATGAGAATAGAACTCCTTTCATTGGGGTTAACTAGAGTAACATGAAATGAAATAGCTAACTGAAGAGCACAACTTAAAACCTAACCCAGAAACCCAATCTGTGATTTAAGATTGTGGTCTTATCCGTTTGGTCATATTATAAACGCTCCTAGTTGGTTTAAACAATTAATCTAAAGAAGAAGAGGAAATACCATCCAGAGCCAGTCACTGAAAGAGAGAATGTTACAATCTTATAAGATTATGGGATACATACAGACAAGCAAATAGATGATAACAGGCCAGACATCGTCATTAAATATATAAGACAAAAGACATGCTCGTTAATTGATATGAGAGTGCCTAATGAAAGAAACATCTCCGAAAAAGAATTTGAAAACATTCGAAATACAATGACTTTCAGTCTGAGGTATCAAAGACGTAGTATTTTAAAACCAAAACCATTTTTGTTCATGTGGGTGCTCTAGCAATGATCAAGAAAGATACTGACAATATTTTTGATCAGATTCCATGAAAACTAACAACCTATGAGACTAAAGAATTGTTCTGACATCAAACATCCACTTTCTCAAGAATTTCCTGCCATCAAAATTATACGCGCCTTAGTTTTCTGATTGAGAACGGGACAGATGAAATTAAATGCTAAGCAATAGAATACTACTACTACTACTACTACTACTACTAGTAGTAGTAGTAGTAGTAGTAGTAGTAGTAGTTAGTAGTAGTAGTAGTAGTAAGTAGTGGTGGTAATAATAATAATAATAATAATACCACCACCGCCACGACAACAACTGCTACTAACAAGAAGAAGAAGAAGAAG
>NC_043013.1:12110294-12120294 GCF_006345805.1 Octopus sinensis
GAGAACTGACATGATACCAATAGCAATTGGTGAACTTGGAAATATCATCACTCGATTACCAATATGAGTAAAAAACGATTGTGTACAATTATAACGGTAGAACACATACGTAAATGAGCATTGCTTGAAGTTGCAAGAATTCTTCACTGGATTCTTGAAGCATGACCAGTAAAAACAGTGTCACCTTAGTCTGCTGACTGTGGACAGCTGACACTTTTCTTTATGCCCTGTAAAATAACCTGTGAGTTTTCATCAAATAATAATAATAATTATTATTATTATTATTATTATTATATTATTATTATTATTATTATTATTATTATTATTATTATTATTATTATTTCAAATTTTGGCACAAAGTCAGTAAGTTCGGAGATCACATCGACCTCAGTACTCATCTGGTAATTATTTTATCAACTGCGAAAGGATGGAAGGCAAAGATGACCCCGGCGGAATTTGAACTCAGAACGTGAAGACGGACGAAATGCAGCTACACATTCTGCTAACTCACCGCCTTCATAATAATGATACTAATAATTCTTTCTACTATAGGTACAAGGCGTGAAATTTGGGCGATGTGGTAGTCGATTACACTGACATCAATACTCAACTGACACTTATTTCATCGACCCCGAAAGAATGAAAGGCAAAGTCGACCTTGACGAAATTCGAACGCATAAATCAAAGACGGGCAAAATGCCGCTAAGCTAATAATGTTGGGGCAGACATATATGGCGAAGCAGTCAGTTTTTATTTTGTTCACTTGACAGATAAACAGATAAAATATATTTATCTATTATTTATTATTTTTTTTTACTCTACTCGGTGAGCTGTGGAGTTGCTGGGCCACTGCCATTAATGCATTCCAATGCTGGGAATCGAATATAACCCGCTTGGATGAAAGCCAGGAATTCTAACATGTCAGCAGAATATATCTTTTAAAGAAAAACTGCTGTTATTTCTCAATATAATGGTTGGTATTGATTTTGTCTTTTCCATCAGCTACTTTAATTGTAACAATCTAAATATTTCAATTTTTCGTTTGTATATTATTATTATTATTATTATTATTATTATTATTATTATTATTATTATTATTATTACTTTTTCCTTCTTTCTTCAAATTTTCTTCCGTTTCTCGCCGGGTGTTTTCCGTACACCTAGAGCAGAGAAGCTCATTGTATGCATTCCCAGATTCCCTCCCCCAAAAAAATTCACAGATAAAATATGTATTTAAAAAATTAATAAATAAATAAATTCATGAATGGATGTTGTTTTCACAGCGATAATGCTCTTATTGTTGTTATTATTATTATTATTATTATTATTATTATTATTATTATTATTATTATTATTATTATTATTATTATTATTACTTTTATTGTTATTCAGTGAGAAAGCAGTGCATGCCATCAAAGTGACACTAGGGTACAAATATACGAAGCACAATATACCCATCATGACTACCCGTCTGACGAAATGCTTAGCGACGTTCCATCCGTCTGTACCTTCTGAATCGAATTATTGCCGCGGTCGACGTTACCTTTGATCCTTTCGGGGTTGTTAAAATATGTACTAGATGAGTACTGGGATAGATACAATCGAATAGACACTTCCCCTATTATTCCAGGATCTGTACCTCTCGTATGTGAGATAGTACTAATAATTCCCCAAACTCCAACAACAACATGTAGAATACTTACCTTCTTCAGTGACCACAAGTCTTTTTATCTTCCATATCAAATCATCAAATTTCTCCAGCTTCTCTTCTCTTTCCAAAACTCTGTCATCACCAGAACATTCTTTATTCAAAACAACTGAGCATGAGCCTTTAGAATGAAAGGGCACAACAGAGAGAAAGCACCTGTTTTAGCGGTCAGGGAAAGTGTGGTTTTGTGGGGTTTCCACGAGTATCCCGCGCAATTTTGGGGTATTTATTCATCATTAAAACTGTTACTGTTATTTTTCTCTTAACTAGAACTTTCATGTAACACCACGTATTATCGTCCTGTAAGGTCTTGTCTCTTTGTAAAGCCCTAGTGATTAATAAGGAAACGATTATTATCATTATCATACCGGCAAGGTGGCAGAATCGTTAGCACTCCGGTCAAAAGGTGGTATCTTGTACCTCTTCATGTTGTGATTTCAAATTCCGCCGGGGTTAACTTAACTTTTCTCTCCCTGTGAAAGCATACAAAACGAACAGCCAATGAAATGTATATATATATATATTTGTTTCAGTCATGTGACTGTGGCCATGCTGGAGCACCGCCTTTAGTCGATCAAATCGACCCCAGGACTTATTCCTTGTAAACATCGTACTTATTCTGTATGTCACTTTTGCCAAACCGCTAAGTTACGGGGACGTAAAAACACAAGCATCGGTTGTCAAGCCATGTGGGGGGGGGACAAACACAGACACTCAAACACATACACACACATACAATTACACATATATACATAATTACGACGGGCTTTTTTCAGTTTCTGCCTACCAAATCCACTCACAAGTCTTTGGTCGGCCCGAGGCTATAGTTGAAGACACTTGCCCAAAGTGCTTCGCAGAGGGAATGAACCCGGAACTATGTGGTTCGTAAGCAAGCTACTTACCTCACAACCACTCTTAATATATATACATATATAAATACATTTAAATTTGCATTTATGCATATATGTATGTTTGTAAGGAGTATGTGGAGGGAATGAGAGAGTTCATATGTATATATATATATATTATATATATATATATATACTACGAATGATTAATGACAGGATGACAAAAATGCCTGCGATCATGGCTGCTGCCCAATCAGGGCTATCTTGGAGCTAAACGACAACAAAATTTCAACGGCAAGAACAAAAACTATCATAAATAATAATTAATAAATAAATGTGTCTTTGTGTTCAAGCAGAAGAAATCAATATTTCTGGCTCTAAGACAATTCTATGAAACTATTTATAACACACGACGACACCAGCATCAACGACAATAGCATCAACAGCAAAAACAACGATGACGATGAAACATATATATATATATTATATATATATTATATATATATATATATATATATATATATATATATTATATATATATATATATATATAATATATATTATTATATATATATATATATAATATATATATATATATATATATATTATATATATATATATATAGTATATATATATGTATATATATATATATATATGTATATATATATACATATGTGTGTGTGTGTGTCTATATATATATACATAAATGTGTGTGTGTGTATGCATGTAGATATCTATATATATATATGAAAATAAGAGACAAAATAAAATTGACAAAAAAAATAACGTACGATGGTTTCGTTAGCATCTGAGGAAAGGGACAAGAGCAATGGCGGCAACGAAAAAGCAACCACGACAATGGCGGCAGCCACAGTGTTGACTGCGACAATAATGGCAACGATGCACCACAAATGGAAGACGACGAAAACGAATAAGAAAATAAATAAATAAATAAATATATATGTACGTATATATATATATATATATATATATATATATATAAGTGATGTGGACGAGTTATATACTGAATCAGAATCGTGATGTCTTAAAGCATTTGATCGCTTTCAGTCGGCTTCACTTCGCTCCGTTCCGTTCGTTTCCGTTCAGTTCCGCTGTGGCGTGACGAAGTGGTTATTGGTAATCTTTGATAATCTCAACTACAGTCTGCTGCACACAGAGGCACGGTTTACCTAATTCGGGTATCATGAAATCACTTTGTCACACTTGCCTTGTTTTCTATGTTGATACACACACACATTTACTCAGATATACACTCATAGATATACCCACGCATGCACATACACGTACACGTACATACACACAAATAATATATGGGCATTCATACACACACGAATACATAGACATACTAGCTATACGCAAAGCGTGTAGGTATGCATATATATATATATATATGTATGTATACTTGATTGTTGTATATATACGTCTATGTATGAAAATATATGAGACTGCAGGCACCTGAGGGGCGTATTCATACACGCACACACACACACACACACCACACATATATATATATATTCATGTATATATATATATATATTATATATATATATATATATATATATATATACGTATATTCATATATATACGTATTTATATATATACATATATATACACACACTCATACGTACATATATACGCACATACACACACACACATATATATATACATACATATATATATATATATATATATATATATAATATATATATATATATATATATATATATATATATATGTATATATATATACACGAAGAGAGAAAAACGTGTTTCTACATATGTCTATATGTCTGTGTGTCTGTATGTATGTATTTATGTATTATATATCAGTCTGAACACAACGGTTCTTGTCCGACTACCAAAATTAAGTAATGCGGAGTTTACTTGGAACATAGAGGTATGGGTGACGGGAAAAAAAAACCTAGTCGCTATAAACATCTTTAAGTTATGCGTAGACATGACTCTCTGGTTAAGAACCACATAACTCCCGGTTCGTACCCACTAAGCAGTGCTTTGGGCAAGTGTCTCCTTCTATAACTTCATGCTGATCAATACTGAAAATTTAGTTGCCAGGAACTGTGCAAAAGCTAATCGGATGATGCACACACACAAACACCCACCCACACACACACACACACACACACACCACACACACATATACACACACACATACATACACATACACAAATGTATATATAGCTATATGCATATGGTTATTTACGTGGGATGTTCATAAAAATATTTCCACTGACCCATTTGCCAAGGACTGGAATAAATGATACTTAGTGTAGTTATTTGTCCTTCTCTTCATAGCCGCCACCAGTGGTGACACACTTCTCCTATCGCCTAACGCAGCTGTGAAGACATCGTCTGTAGAAGTCGGTAGATTACGTCTGGAGCCAAGACCATACTTCGGAAATAAGTTCAACATTATCCGAAAATTGCTTCCCCTTCAAGAACGTCTTCAGGGTTTCATGGCTGTAGGAGTGTGCTTTCATCAGGGCAACATGCGCATTGTGAGCTGGGAAGTTGTCTTGGGGGAGGTGGACTCCTTTGGTCAGCATGCCACGCCTCCCTGCTTTAAAGGCGTCCCGCAATATCCACAGCAGAGAGGCATATGTCCCGTTAATCGTGGTGTCTTTGCCAGAAAATCCATCATCACAACTCCACGCATGTCCCAAAAGACTGTGTGCAACACCTTGCCTCCTGAGGTTTGGACACGAGCCTTTTTAGAGGTGGTGAGTCAACATACTTCCATTGTTTAGACTGGACTTTAGTCTCAGAATCATAGTCCTGGACCCATGTTTCATGCTATGTGATAAGTCTGCCGAAAAAGTCTTCCTCGTCTTCTTGGCACATTGCCAAAAGAGCCCGGGATAATTGATTCGTTCCTGCTTCTGAAAAGGTGTGAGAATCCGGGGAATCCATCGAGAGGACAACTTCCGCATGTGCAAATGGTCGTGAATAATTTTTTCCTCTACCCATCTTCACTTCTTGGGCTAGTTGCCGAATAGTTGTGACGCGATCCACCAAATTAACGGTTTCCATTTTATAGAAGTTTCCGTCATAAATGGCGGAATGTGGTCGTCCAGAAACAGGTGCAGTTTCCACCGATGTCCGACCACATTTCAACTGCCGATGGCAGTGACTGACCACGTCGTGTGATGGTGCATCGTCACCATAAAGTTCTTTCATCTCATCAAAGGACTTTTTGGCGAAGGACCTTTCAAGTATAAGAACCTGATTACAGATCTGCATTCAACTACCTCCATCATAACACCTTTGTCCAATACAGCACTCGTAAAAGTCAAATGAATACTAGCGGAAAACTGAAATTTACAACGTGACATGTAGAGACATGTATAATTATACTTGTACAAGTTCCGTTTCCTGTAATGACAGGAATTTGGTCAGAAGAAAAATTTCGTGTGTGTATATATATCTATATGTATATGTGTGTACATATATATTGCGCCTATATATATATATATATATATATATATATATATACACACATATATAGGTGCAATCGTGGCTGTGTGGTAAGAACCTTGTTTCCAAACCACATGGTTCCGGGTTCAGTTCTGCTGCGTGCCAGCTTTAGCAAGTCTGTTCTTGCATAGCCTGGGGCTGACCAAAGCTTTGGGAGTGCATTCGGTAGACGGAAGCTACACATATATATATATGTGTGTGTGTGTGTGTGTGTGTGTGTTTGTGTATATATATATATATATTGTATAAAAGATCGCGGGTAAGGCTAAAACAACGAGATGTAAATGCAAGGTAAATCACAAGAAAACAAATATGTGAATTAATGTAGACTTACCTTGTATTCAATATTTCGTTGTTATGACCCCATTTTCAAGAAATTGACGAATCTTACCGATCTGCGTGTCTATGAGCTCACAGACACGTACATCAGATGCTGTTAAATTTACTTAAGCATCTATTATTTGGTTTCAAAATTTTCATCGTACTTAATGTGACATGGCCATTGACCTAGTTTCTCTAAGGTGGTGCGACGGAAAGCCAAATATTAAAAGGTTTAAGAAAAGGTGTCAGCCTGTATGAATTTGTGATCAGCTGACGTGTGCTGTCAATGGTGTGATTGTTTTATATTCAGCACACTGGCCCAGAGCAAGTTACTTGCCAGGCGAGTAAACCTCTGAAATTCGCTTTTAGGAAGAAAATAGATAATAATCATTAGGGGAAATGTGTTCTCATCAGCACCGCCATTCCAATATTTAACACACACACACACACACACACACACACACACACACACACACACACACACACACAAATACACACATATATATGAAGGCGCGTGGCTTAGTGGTTAGGGTATTCGGCTCAAGAGCGTAAGGTCATGAGTTCAATTCCCGGTGACACATTGTGTCCTTGAGCAAGACACTTTATTTCACGCTGCAGCAGTCCACTGAGCTGGCAAAATGAGTAGTACCCGTATTTCGAACGATTATCCTTGTCACTCTCTGTGTCACACTGAATCTCTCTAAGAACTACGTTAAAGGTACACGTGTCTGTGGAGTGCTCAGACACTTGCACGTTAATTTCACGAGCAAACTGTTCCGTTGATCGTATTAGTTGGGATCCTCATCGCCGTAACCGACGGAGTGCTCCTATTATATATATATATATATATATAGATCATTAGCCACTACACACATTGTTCTTTTTTTCTGTGTCCCTTTCTGTAGAAGAGCGTAAGCTCGAAACGTAAAATACTTTTTCTATTCCTGAGCGTTATACTAATACATATGTTTGTTTTGTACACCTCCTGTCTTCGTCTTTTGTTTTCTTCGTAAACTCTCCCTATATATATATATATTGTAGAACAAGCAGAGTCGTTATAACGCTAGGTAAAAGATGTCCTGATACCTTTTCAGTCTGTGTTGGTACTCAGCAGCAGAGGATTCGTCTATTTGTTAGGACGCAGGACGAGATATCATCTAGATTATTTAGTTTTGAGCTCAACCGAAAGATAAGACCGATGCCAAGTTCTCTCTGACTGCTGGGCCTCACCAAAACTTCTTACGTACACCTGTGTCTTCTAAATTACTTTGTGGTCAGATCTGAAATCAAATAGATGCAAAGGTAACATCTTATCATGTAAATATGTGAAGAATGCAGTCTGAGAAGAAGTGGTATACATGTAAATAACGCAAGACTGATAACTGAGTTTCGAATGTTGGTTTAAAAACGATTAAAGTTTTTTTTTTCTTTCGTCTCTTAAACCATTGAGTATCCTTGTTTAGGTGAAATATTTCATGTGTCTTTCTAGACAGGTTCTTAGTGGTAGATCGATAATGTAGATATCGACATTAATCAATAGATATTTGCAAACATAAAAGACATTCGACCAGCAGTTGTGTAAATCGATTGCCATAGATTTTTTTATATTATTATTTTTTCTTCCTTTCGAAAAGTTACTGTGTAAAATATTATGGATAGAATTACACTCACACACACACGCATATATATATATATTATATATATATATATATATATATATATATATACATATATACATATATGTATAAAATATTATATATATAGATGCATATATATCATATATATTATATATATATATATCTATATCTATCTATCTATCTATATATATATATATATATATGCATATATATATATATATATATATATATACCATGCATATATATATACGAATACATACCTACACACACTCACATATGTATGACTGTATGTATGTATGTATGTATGTATGTATGTTGTATGTATGTATGTATGTATGTATGTATGTATTACATATGTATGAAGTTATGTATGCAGATATGTAGGAACACACATATAGACACACCACATTTCATTACAACCCAAGTAAGGAGCCTTTAATTACTTTCTACAGTTGATAGATGCTGTACTCTACCTTCGAAAAGAAGGAAGCACACAGTCACTCACACGTGCACTCACTGGGAAGCATACACATGTACAATATGCACGCAGAAGAGCATGCACACAATAATACGCTTTCGCACACTTCAGATAACAGTGGAGGCCCTGCCTGTCTACACTGCCTGTCTACACTGCCTGAAGAGGTGTACGGTTCTTGAAACAGTTAGCTTCAGAAGCCGGAAAATGTACACTTAACGGAATACACAGAAAATGTTGACTTCTATTTCATAAGTAAATGTGTTCTCAGTATGTGTGGTTTCTGTGTGAATAAGAGAGTGAGTGAATGAGTGAGAGTGTGTGTGCGTATGTCTTGGGTTTGCTGTTGTTAGACCTCTACACAATTCAGATCCAACAGGTTTAAGTTTTTCCAGGAAAACCACCTTAAACTTATATTCTAATATATTTAAAATTACATCAGTATCAGGTGTTCTTCTCTTTCAATACACGACCACGTTCAGAGCCCCTTTTCACATGTCAAATGAATATTTGTTATTATTCTTATGTAGTCCCGGGTTAGTTGTGGCCTATCATATCTATGAAGTCCATTCCAACTATGATGCCCTCCAAGAAATATGCCGCAATGTCTACATTAAGTAGAACGTCCTTCCTTTTTGTTTTAGTGAGCAGTGTATGATTCACTAGAGGCGAGTATTCTAAAGGTTTTGGCGTTGCACTAAATATCCTAAGAACGTGATTTCGATTCCCAGCCAGGCGTTGCGCTATGTTCTTGAACAAAACATTTCATTTCGTGTTGTATCAGCCCATTCGGCTCTAAATGCATTCCAGCAATAACTGGGAAGTTGAAATTGTGGTGAACCAGAATCCCATTCAGGTGATAGTGTTGTAAGCTCAGTCATTTGTATACCATGTAATATGGTTAAGCTCCAGACTTAGGAATCGTAGAGTTCAAGACAGACGTCTCTAAGTGTATGATTCGAAGAAATTTAGCTACTCTTTCTAGTAAATTAACAGGCCATTAGTTTAAGCACTCTTGTTTTATCAATCACCCATATGCCATGGCAACGGGATAATGCTCCAGCATTTTCCAATCGCTGGTTTAAGGAATAATAAGCTGATGTTACTATTTCTCTCTTCAGGTGTTTGGTATATATCGGCTGCCATTTCACTTAAATATTTAATCCTTCACAGGAACCATCTGCTACTTGCTTGGTGTGAAGAGAAGCCAGACATTGACTTGAGATAAATGTAGAAGAATATAGTGATATTTCAAGTTAATGGTTGCGGGTCCGCTTTTCTAATTAGTATTATTTATTATTATACAAGACTTAGGCAGAAGGACGACGATGGTGGGATGCCGTTATGTAAGAGAGAGACAGACAGACAGACAGGTAGACAGAGAGAAAGAGAGAGGCAGAGGGAGTGACGGATGAGATGAATGATGGTTAGCAATTACTGTGATGGTAGTTCAGTGGTGGTGGTGGTGATAGTTGTTGGGTTGATAGTCTGGCGGTGATG
>NC_043013.1:12125294-12137794 GCF_006345805.1 Octopus sinensis
TTCCTTTGATAAAGGTTGCTTTTGCACATTTATCGAGGCCAAATTGCATTCTGATGTCGTCCCTGAATTGTTTGACTATCGCTAGTAAGCCCTTGAGTTGTTGGTAATTTTTTTCAAAAAGCTTTAAATCATCCATGTAAATGAGATGATTTATATTTTTATCAAACATTTTATACCCCTACTGCGCGTCATTGAGCAGTTTTGAGAGAGGTATTAAGGCTAAACAAAAGAAGAGTGGTGACAGTGAGTCACCCTGGAAAATGCCACATGAAAATTTTACAACACCAGCATTTAGGGATTCATTGTCACTGTTCAAAGTTAGTGTGGTTCTCCATGATCTCATACTTACAGTCAAAAAGTTTCGCAGAGTTGGTGCTATCTTATACATTTCCAGGCATTTCTTAATGCAGCTATTAGGTAGGCTATCAAAAGCCGTTTTATAATCTATCCAGGCTATTGATAAGTTTTTGTGTCGTTTGTGACAATCTTCTAAGTTCATCTTATTGATGAGTAGTTGGTCTTTACAACCGTAGGATCCACGTTTACATCCTTTCTGTTCATTAGGGAATACGCTGCTGTCTGTTAAAAAACTATAAGTATATTCCGTCAGGACAGATGTTAGCGTTTTATACATAGTTGTTAAGCAGGTTATGGGTCTATAGTTTTTTTGTTCATTCGTTTCTTCACTTTTTGGAAGCAGGAATGTTAACCCATTAACTAGCCAAGGAGGCATCCTACTAAAGTGTTGCAAAACATCATTGTACAGTTCTGTTAGCAGTTCATGGCTCTCTGGTAAGGCATTCAGCCAGAAGTTAGGAATTTTATCCTTTCCTGGAGACTTCCATTTGCTTGACCTCCTGAGAGCAGATCTTATATCTTCTACCTTGATACCCTCCCACTTTTGCTCTTCTAAGGAGTCCAGTTCTGTAGATATTCTGTCAATCCAGGGGGCCTTTCCGTTGTGTGTTTTTTCTTCTGCCCAAATTTTATTCCAAAAGCTGTGCACTTCTTCTTTTGATGATACAGACCTTACAGTAACTGCTGTTTTTTTCTATCTTCCTGTAAAAATTTTTGGGGTTATTTTTGAACATGTTGTTGTCCTTGAAAAACCTAACACGCTTTTCATACCTCGCTATGCGGGCAGCTTTGGCAGATACCTTTTGTTTGATGGTTTCTATGGTGGCATCAATATCAAGTATAGTTTTCATATTATTTATTTTTTTATTATTATTTTTATTATTATTATTATTATTATTATTATTATTATTATTATTATTATTATTATTATTATTATTATTATTATTGAGTGAGAGAGCAGTGCATGCCATCAAAGTGACACTGGATTAAAAATATACGAAGCCCAGTATACCCATCATAGCTACCCAACTGATAAGGGTACACCAGGCACATGCATCAGAACCATGTGTGCACGACATGGTGATCTCATATCAAGATAAACAGTGCATAACCTTGCAGGTGGGGACCACTTAGAATGTTCCCCTGGTCGAGTAGCCCATCCCGCTCAAAAGATCCCTGAATAAGGATTGTTTAAGGATGTTGAACGAATAATTCAGACCTGAATAATTCAAACCCCAAAGAATCCCTCTCAACACATGGCTATGATGTCTACCACTACTTCTGCTCGTGATCAGAGATGCACATATCGTCAGCCACTAAGGGACATGGTCAACTGGTTATGGCCAAACAACTGACAAGCAAATCTGTGCCATTGAGCTAAATATTTGCTGTAGTCTATCTTTTATAGCAAGACAAAACGATGTACATGATAACACTTCCAATCAGTTAAGATCACAAACCACGAAAGTCACTGCCTGGTACTGCATTAGGGCAAGTTATTTTTATTATTATTATTATTATTATTATTATTATTATTATTATTATTATTATCAATATCATTATTATTATTATTATTATTATTATTATTATTATTATTATTATTATTATTATTATTATTATTAGTAGTAGTAGTAGTAGTAGTAGTAGTAGTAGTAGTAGTAGTAGTAGTAGTAGTAGTAGTAGTAGAGGGTTGTAGTTGTAGTTGTAGTTTTTTCTTGTTCGTACTGTCATTATTGTTGCCGTCACAGGTAGGGTTGGCGGAAATCTAAGAGTGGGGAAGAATGCTTTAAAGTAAAAGTTGCGGCGAGGAATGTGAGATTGCATGAATGAATATTAGAAGGTTAGAAGGAAATTGTGTTTGAATGAGAGAATGAGGGAAATAGAGAAAGAGTGAGAGGAGACAATGAGTGTAGATGTTGGGAAGTGAGCAAGAGATTAAAGTTCACGAGTGTAAACTTTTGTTGTGGGACAAGTTGGAAATAAAGAATTGAGTTCAGGGCTGTGAATGGAAATGGATAGTTAATGAATAGCTAGTTAAACGAGTGTGTGTTTCAGCGCATGTGTTTATATGTGTATGTGTGTGAGAGAGAGAAAAATAAAGTGTGTGTGTGTGTGTGCGTGTGTGAGAGAGAGAGAGAGAGAGAGAGGGTGTTTGCGAGTGCGTATATTTGTGAGAGAAACAGAGTGAGTGAAAGAGTATGCTTTTTTGCTTTTTGTTTGGTGAATTTGCTGTGCGGTAAGAAGCTTGCTCCCGAACCACATGGTTCTGGGTTCGTCCCACTACTATAGCAACTACTAAAACCTCGAGCCGTCCAAAGCCTTGTGGGTGGATCTGGTACATGGAAACGGGACGTATCTATCTATCTTTATATATATATATATATATATATATATATATATATATATATATATATATATATATATATAGATATATATATATATATATATATACATACATATATATATATAATATATATATATATATATATAGATATATATATATATATATTTATATCTATATCTATATATGTATGTATCTATCTATATATATACATATATATATATATATATATAATATATATATATATAATATATATATATATATATATAGTTTAGATAGATAAATAGGTAATGAGAAAGACAGGGAAACAGCCAGATAGATAGATTGATAGCCAGAGAGGGAGGAAGAAAGAAAAAAAGAGAGAGAAAGATAGATAGGAAAGTAGCACAAATTGTACAACAGAGAGTGAGGGAGTGTTTTTGTTAACACATAACCGTTTGACTTGCCATAACAATACATCAAGTGAAGACTTGAATGGAGATACAATCAACATTCACACGTGGTTCTGAATTGACCAAGTAGACTGATGTTCAGCTGTACTGGATTTAAATAAATGAACAGCAATGACGTCATCAGCTTCTTCCTCTTTCTCCTACTCCGCATCGTCGTCATCGTTGTCATCATCATCGTTGTCATCATCGTCTACATCACCATCTTCCTCATCATTAACATCATCATCAACATCATCGTCTTCGTCGTCGTCGTCGTATCATCATCATAATCATCATCATAATCATCATCATCATCATTATCGTCATCATTATCTATTTCTTTATTACCCACAAGGGGCTAAACATAGAGGGGACAAACTAAGACAGACATAGGTATTAAGTCGATTACATCGACCCCAGTGCGTAACTGGTACTTAATTTATCGACCCTGGAAGGATGAAAGGCAAAGTCGACCTCGGCGGAATTTGAACTCACAACGTAACGGCAGACGAAATACCGCTCGGCATTTCGCCCGACGTGCTAACGATTCTGCCAGCATTATCATCATTATCATCATCATCATCATCATCATCATCATCGCCATTTTGTTCATCATAATCATCATCATTGTCTTCATCATATCATCATTATCACCGCCATTATCATTCTAATCCTTTTCATCGTCGTCTCTTTGTCGTCGTTGTCATCATTGTTATCATTGGTCATCATCAATAACATCATCATCATATATTCTTCATCGCTGTATTATCCGCATCCTCACTCTGTCATCATCCTGGCAATCAAAGACATCCCTTCCGTCATCTTCATCATCATAGATATTACTATCACTACGATCGCCACCATTTACAAAATCAACGAACTGACAAGAAAGTTATTACACCGTTGCAAAACCTGTTGGATAAAACAACATACACCTCAAATACCATAGTACTATCAATGATCGAACTGTCGTTGTAGCCTACATCACCCAATCTACTGTAGTTGATACAGTTCTTCACTTTTCTCCTTACTTCTCTGCACCATGCATCATTCACACAGCAATCCAAACACCACACACATTGATCCGATAATTATAAAACTTGAAAGTGTCTGTCAACAGGATCCTGTCTGTATTGTCTCTTTTAGCGATAACTTATAACAAGAAGCATCGCCAGGATATTACTCTTCTTGATATATAAGTTACTTAAGGCGGCGAGCTGGCAGAAACGTTAGCACGCCGGGCAAAATGCTGAGCGATATTTCGTCTGCCGTTACGCTCTGAGTTCAAATTCCGCCGAGGTCGACTTTGCCTTTCATCCTTTCGGGGTCGATAAATTAAGTACCAGTTGCGTACTGGTGTCGATCTAATCCCCCCACCCCCCAAAAAATTTTTTTTGGAACCTTGTGCCTAGAGTACAAAACAATATATAAGTCACTTGGAGGCGACGAGATACTAAATTCGTTACCGTACCCGGAACAAATGCTTAGCGGAATTTCATCCGTGTTCCCATTCTGAGTTCAAATTCTGCCGAGGTCAGCTTTGCTTTTCATCTTTTCGAGGTCGATAAATTAAGTACCAGTTGAGTATTGGGGTGGATGAAATCGATTTACTAGCCTTGTGCCAAAATTTGAAATCAGTATGTATCTCAGTTAGCTGGCACTCCGTCGCTTGAGCACCACCGTTACGATCCTGAGCTGAATCCCCTTACCACTAATCCACCCTCCTTCACTCAGTTATAACCGTCGAAAATGCTCAAAATGCTGGGCTCCACTATCACCGTGCATCCCTTCTGGCGAAAGCAGATCTTTAGCATAGCTACAACTGCATTCTTAACTGTTGCCCTTCTTTTTAGAACCAAAAGATATGCCAGTTCTTTGTTCCTGCCGACACTCAATGGAGGACAGCAAGGCTCCACTCAATGAAGTACAGCAACGACATTCGATACAGGGGATAATGCTACTTACACAAGTATCAAGTGAAGGGCTACACAATTGACTAACATTCAGTTACTTGCGAAGTTGCTCGAGCATCACCATCATCATCATCATCATCATCATCATCATCATCATCATCATCATCATCATCAGCATCATCATCATCGTCATCAACGACATCATCGTCATCATCATTACTACCACCATCGCCGCCGCCGCCACCACCACCACCACTATCATCACCGTCGTCGTCGCCATCATCATCTTCATCATCATAGCTCCTTTTAGTATCATCGCCCTGTCATCATCATCATCATCATCGTTATCGGCACTGTCATGAGATTATTCGTCAGTCATTAATCTCTGATATTTTCATGGACACTAAAATGGCTTCTGCTCCTCACAGGCAGCCGGTCTAATTTTCCACCACTTAGACACCCTCCCCACGAGCTACTCGTCTGACCATCTCTCATCTCGTTGCGTTTAAACCCCTATCCACGGAACTTCATTTGCCAACATTGCTAGTCCCTTCTCGTCCGAACCTCATCTCTTTGGAATCTCAACACAGCTCATGATTTTATACTGCAAGTGTTGACAAGTAACAGCTTAAATGAGACATCAACGCAGTGAACGCCTCGGGCTTTCGAAGGACCAGCAAGAATTAGTGCACATCCCGTTCCTTCAGGCTCAATAAGTGCAAAGTAAAACAAAAGGAATGGAGTGAAAATATTCCTCAATATTACATGTACTTACAATCAATATTGCGGTATCGATTTAATTACCCATGATCTCTCCCATTGTATTTGTTACATCGTGTAAAGAAACAAAAGGAAGTTTTAAAAAAACATTGCATTTTAAGAAATTAATTAGGATTTTCGGAGATGTACTTACCTGAAGTAATCTGATATTGAATCGTGTACTTAGCGGATAATAGATATCAGCCTTTCAAAAACACAAAGATTGTTAACTTCACGTAAACACTTATTTGCTATCGAAGTTCTGACACCAAATAATCATTCTATTATTGGCACAAGTCCTGAAATTTTAGGTTTGAAGATCTAGTCGATCACAGCGATCCGGGTGCTCAACTGGCATTTATTTTATTGACAGCTGACCTCGTGAAATTTGAACTCAAAACGTAAAGGCAGAAGAATGGTGCTCAATATTTCTGGACAGTGCGTTAACGGTTCTGTCAGCTCACCGTCTTAAATAACTGTTTCTAATATAGGAATGAAACCTGGAAGTTAGATATGTGGGCAACTAATTTTATCGACACTGAAAGGATAAAAAAAAAATCAACGTAGACCTCGGCAGAATTTGAACTCAGAACATAAAACTAGAATAAA
Organism: Octopus sinensis; assembly: GCF_006345805.1. Lineage (NCBI taxonomy): Eukaryota > Metazoa > Mollusca > Cephalopoda > Octopoda > Octopodidae > Octopus > Octopus sinensis. The sequence goes on from NC_043013.1 coordinate 12,131,705, forward strand.
TGGTGTTGAGTAATTTTGTCTGGTGTGCTAACGATTTTGTCGGCTAGCCGCCTTTTGACACCAAATCATAAATGTTCAAATGAACTCAAGAGATTTTGTGTGTTTTTGAACGTCTACTATGTGTCTTCCACGCTGTAATTATTTTAATTATGTGTACCGAACAAGAAGTTCCAAACTTGTGGCCTTTTAGTTAACCTACTTCAGGATTTGAGACGAAATCGAGAAGTCGACTCGATAAACTAAAATCACCAGACAACGACATGTACGAACCAGAGTCAATTCAATCAAAACTATCGTTCTCGAACTTACAAAAGTTATGGCCCCTTTTCGCCCGGCAAATGTGAGAAACCGCCATCAATAATGCTTACTTTTATCACGAAGAAATAAATATCTATTAATAATTACATTGACATAACCGAGTGAAGAATTTTCTTTTGCTAAATTACTAGACTGTGATTCAATTAGTTGCCACAGGCTTCGCTTTTATCCGTTGACATTTCATACAATTAAGCCAGAGGTTAATCGAGAACAAATGAAACACGAATGATTTCTTGTAGATATTTTTACTTCAGTCTTACTTTTTACTTTCTTTCTTTCTTTATTTATTTATTTATTCATTTAGTTTTTGGTTATATTTCATGTGTCTACGATAGAAATCATTATTTTTTTTTTTTTTCAAATTACTATTATTACTACTGCTTGAAATTTTTTTACTACTACAACTACTGCTGCTATTACTTGTGCAGATGATGATGGCGGTGGTGTTAGTGTTGCTGGTTATGGCGGGTGTGGTATAGTAGTGGTAGTAGTGATAGATTCTTAGTTCTTTTTCTAAGAAATCATATGAAAGAGAATGTATATACATATATATATATAATATATATATATATATATATATATATATACATATATATGCGTGTGTGTGTGCGTGTATATATGTATATGTGTAATATAAACACATTATATGTATATACATAGGTACAAATATATATATATATATATATTATATATATACATATATACAAATATATGTGTGTGCGTGTTTGTATGCGTGTGTGTGTGTGCGCATGTGTGTGTGTGGGTGTATGTGTATGTGTGTGTGTGTGACACTATTGACTATAAACATTTAAACGTGAAGCGAAAATTTGTATACGCTCTTTTGATTTCGAACACAAAAAAAACCTTCTTTGAGTTGAAGCGGAAGTAAAGAAAAGACATATGTTTTCATTCGTGATACACTTTTTTCTTTCTTTTTTTTGTTTTCCTATTCTATCTTTTTTCCCTTAGTTTTTGCCTAATTTTAGCCTTTCTTTTCTTTCGTTCACTTTTTTACATTTTATTTATCTTTTTTTTATTTTGCTTTTTAAAACATTTTTTGGTATCGTTTTTTTCTTTTATTTTTCACTTGAACATTTCGAAAAGTGGATATCAATATCATGAGACATATATCTAAAAAGAATATATCAGCGATAAACATGACGTTAAACCCTATAAAAAACACTAGACCCAATCCCTAAAATTAGTCCCTAATTTCGAGCCAGCCACGACTAATAATAATAATAATAATGATAATGATAATGATAATAATAATAATAATAATAATTAATATTATTATTATTATTATTATTATTATTATTATTATTATTATTATTATTATTATTATTATAAAAACGATGATGATGATGATGATGATGATGATGATGATGAGGATAATCTGCACGCACAATATATACTTCGATCTTGAAACACTGATCTAGACAAAGTAACAACCCATCAGTGGCTGAGAAGTTCAGGACTGAAAGCAGAGACGTAATTTTTTGTATTAGCGGCACAAAATCAAAGCTTGCTTAGCAAAAAGTACAAAGCTAACGTTCTTCAAAACGGTTCTGACCCTAAATGCAGATTCTGCTACACATTTGACGAAGCAATAAACCATTTCGTCTCAGGATGTCCTGTGTTGACACCAAACGAATACAAATATCGCCACGATAAGATATGATAGTATTTACATTGGAAAATATGCTAACATTACAAAATGAGCACTCTTGCTTACTGGTATGAACATAATCTTGAGCCAGTCGTTGAAGATAAAAAATATCTCTATCTTCTGGGATTTTCCAGTCAACACGGACAAAACGACCCAGGCTAATCGACCAGATATAATTATTTAAGACAGGGAAGAAAATACATGTAGAATAATATATGTAAGTGTTCCCTCTGATAAAAATGCAACAGTAAAGGAATATGTCAAAATAAATATAAGGACCTGGAAATTGAAATGCAAAAAACATGGCATTTTGAAGAGAAAACTGTTCCTATTATTGTGGGTATCCTAGGTATGATAAAAAAAGGGATGTCAGAAACATCTAGATAATATCCCAGGAGAACCATGTCTCAAAGAAATCTGAAAGATTGCGCTGACATGTACTGCCCACATCCGTAGAAAAACTCTAAACATTTCAATATCTGTGTTGTATTACATGAAGATATTTCGCTACTGCCCCTGCCACTTCCGCTCCTCAAGCTTCAGGCATACTGTAACATCGTTTATCCTTCACTCGAGTGTGTGTCAGCAAGTGATTGTAAAAAACGTGCAGATTAAAATTAAATAATGATAATAATAATAATAATGATAATATCAACAACAACAACAGCAATAATAATAATAATAATAATAATAATAATAATAATAATAATAATAATAATAATAATAATAATAAAGAGAATGTATGGGCAGTTTGAAAGGAATACGCTGGACGTTAATGATAATAAAGCATCGTGGGCATGGCTTGAGCGAGGTGATTTGAAGAATATCACCGAAAACCTGATCATTGCAGCACAAAACCAGGCTCTTGCTACAAAGTCAGTGAAGTATAACATCTATAAAACTTCTGACACCCAGAAATTCAGACTCTTTGGAAAGAGCGTGGAAAATGTGACCCACTTGGTAAGTGAATGTGAGAGCTTTGTACAAAAAGAATACAATAAAGTGTGTGTGTATCTTCATTGGCTTTTATGCCGTAAATACCAATATGAAGTTACAGAGAAATGATATGAGCATGTACCAAGTAAAGTTATGCAGGAGGATGGAAAAGGAACGATACTCTGGGACTAAGATTTTCAGAAGGCTCGTGTAATCAAACACCGTCGGCCGGATGTTGTCATATTGAATAAGAGATACAAACACTGTCCGATCATTGATGTAGCCATACCAAATGACATGAATGTTGTGAGTAAAGAGGTTGAAAAAATCCCCAAGTACTCCGAAGTGAAAGTGGAAATGGAAAGACTGTATGGAATGCGAGAGGGTTACGTAAAAAAGATATCAGTGGAGATCGGAGCTTTGGGCTCAATCCCATTGAAACTTTAAAACTTCTTAAGGCAACAGGAAATCCCATGTAACATTGATATCTTGCAAGAAGCAGCCGTATTGGGGACGGCGCACATCTTAAGGAAAGTATTATCTGTCTGAGGTCCTTGTTATAACTTGAGAGATGACTAAAGACTCTTGTGCATTTTTACATACACTGTGTTACGAAGGAATAATAATAATAATAATAATAATAATAATAATAATAATAATAATAATAATAATTAATAATATTAATAATAATAATAATAATAATAATAATAATAATAATAATAATAAAAAAAAAGAAAAAAAAATGAACGAACTATTGAGTTTGGTTAATGGCCTACCAAGTATACTATGAGTTTCTTTGCCCTAGGAGTCGGGAAGACACTCGGCAAGAAATGGAAGCAAATTTGAAAAAGAAAAAAAAAGTAATAATAATAATAATAATAATAATAATAATAATATAATAATAATAATAATAATAATAATAGTAATAATAATAATAATAATAATAATAACAACAACAACAATAATAATAATAATAATAATAATAATAATGATAATAATAATAATAATAACAAAATAATAAATAATAATAATAATAATAGTAATAATAATAATAATAATAATAATAATAATAACAACAACATAAAATAATAATAATAATATAATAATAATAATAATAATAATAAATAATAATAATAATATAATAATGAAAATAATAATAATATATAATAACAATAATAATAATAATAATAATAATAATAATAATAATAATAATAATAATATTAAAAATTTGGTACTTGAGTGTTAAGTATCGTGGATAATGGCTATGAGACCTCTGACAACAGGTTGAGGTTCATTCTTAAAGGATTAACCTGAGCAAGTAAAATCGAGATCTCCGAGAATTATAATGCACACGATAACTAGAACTAAACGAGACTGTGTTTTCCAAAACTTTCTCCGTGTGATCAGTTTGGAAAATTTTTAAGACACTTGGATATTTTCCTACATTACTTGACAGGAAATTAATGGTAGCATTAATTCACAAATAAAGAAATTATATTCACCAATACTGTGTTGAGCACTCATTTTCATATTTCGACATTAATGTATACATACATACATACATCTATATAAATATATATATATATATATTATTATTATTATTATTATTATTATATTATTATTATTATTATTATTATTATTATTATTATTATTATTATTATTATTATAATTAAGGAAGATCAATTCCAGTGCCAGAGGTATAAGAGATTCAAATTAAATATATTAAATTGAATTACACTCAATTAATACTATTATTTTATTATTATTATTATTATTATTATTATATTATTATTATTATTATTATTATTATTATTTTGAGACTGAACTCAAAGCCACATGGTGCCAAAACAGTTGTCTTAACCACCCAGATATGCTTGTAGTGTTTTGGTATTTAATTTATTTTTTAAATAGTTATGTATGTCTTCATGGCTTATTTTCTCAATGTTCATTGTTTTAATAAATTTCTTATAACTGTTTACAGTTTTTTAATTAATTTTTCTATCGTGTGTATCTATTTCATGTAAAGATTTTTCCTAGACACCATCTATTCCTGTTTTGCCACGTATATTTTAATTTTAAGAAAGAAACTCATTTTGAATTATTCAGTCTGTTACCAACCGAAGTTACCGTAAATGAATTTTGTTCCTAACTACTGTTTTTTGTTGGAGAATAATATATTATAGCTCTAAAATAAAGGTGTCGTATGGAATCGTATTCCTCCTCTGTGGGTTTATGCATTTTCTATTATATTTGCGATATTTGGACAGGGAAGTTCGGGTTTTTAAGATCAAATTTTTTTTAATGCTAAAAAAGAAATTTTTGTTATGTCCAACAATCTGAGAATTTTAGTAAGAACTGTTGTTAATAATTAACACATTTATTTTAAGCTGCTATTTAATAAATACGTCACTGTCAAAAAAGGGGTGTGAAGTAGCTTTGTCGACACTCACAGCTTGGTGAAATATCAGCAAGTCATAGAAACTGGGGTACTAGTCAGAATAATTTTAAAATGTACAAACTCCGCTGAAAACATAAAAGTATCTAAAAGTAGTCTTAAGCAAAGTGCTAGAGTGCCGTAAGTAGGTGTAAATAATATCTATAATAGAAATATCCACTTCATGAAACATTTTTCAGACGAGTAACAAACAAACAGAAATAAAGAATTAATGAAAGTTCTACTGAAGATGAGAAGGAAAAATGAAACCAAGAATACAATATTATGAGTAAACATTAGATGAGTTACTAAGGATGAGAGACAGTAAATCACATTCATACAGAGAAACTATATGAAATGATGAGGTATAGCTGAAATGAAGAGAAGAAATATACATCAAACAGAATAAGGAATTATAATAAGGATCGAAAAAGAACTGAAAGGGAAGAAGGGAAGAAGTGTAACAAAGAAAGGACAATGGGGGAAAATGATAAACAAAAGGCAGCAGGAAATATTTTTGTAAATGAAGGAGAAAAACGGGGAAAGCTAAGGTCAACAGATAAATGGCCAAAGCTCTTAGAATAAAGAGATGAAACTAAAAAGGAAATGTTGATTATATTTAGGGAGAAGATGATTCAAGGACAATATTTTCATCATGATTTCTCAGTTCAACATGGAAGGAAAACTCAGACACTGATAAGCAAAGATGCACGTACGTGTATTTGCGTGTGTA
>NC_043013.1:12145294-12147794 GCF_006345805.1 Octopus sinensis
AATATATTTCAGCAACTGTATGAGAAAACATACATTTGTTTTTTCCAAATAAGGGTTCGTTTTATGAGTGTACATCTTATTAGCCAGAAAATAATGCGTGTATGTATAAACATATCTCTATATATATAAAGCTGAAGTTGTCTGTGTATGGTAGGTTTGGTAGCCTTCAACTAACACTATCTCCTCCGAGACCCTGCGGTGCAAGTTGACCAAAATTGAGAGTATGATAGAAGAAGGCTTTCTTTTCCTTCCGTAGAAGAAAATATTCAAATCGGACTATGTTAACGCCAAAAATTATTTATATCAAAAAGGTGCTTTTTTTCTATGAAAATCTCTGTTTTTTACGAATTTTTGACTGCTGCGTCGCTAATGTTTTTGGTGTATTTCAAACAGAAAAATGTTCACTTAAAGAGAATAACAAGCTACATAATGCAAATTTTTTACTTTTCAAAATTCCAATTCTAAAGGGTCGAAACAAACCCTAGCAACGCCGGGCGATACAGCTATATATAATAATATATATATATATATATATATATATATATTATATATATATATATATATATATATATATGTGTGTGTAAAAACAAGTCAAATAGAAAAAATGCTAAAATGATTTTATAAAGAACATTTCAGTACCGGTTTCGGTCATTTTGAGACCTTTTGAACTGTAACGATTAAATAATTAAATTTAGAAAAATTAAAAGAAAAGTTTTTTTTAAAGGAATATTTGTATAGTGTTCAAATATAAGTGGCATTCTGCCTTTCTCTGTCTCCCTTGTTTGCACTTGTGTGTTCGAGGCCGTTGTCACAACGGCCTCGAACACACAAGTGCAAAATCGTTACAGTTGAAAAGGTCTCAAAATGACCGAAACCGGTACTGAAATGTTCTTTATAAATTTATTTTAGCATTTTCTATTTTGACTTGTTTTTTTCATATATATCAACTCGTGTATTCCTTTTCACCCTTATACATACACACACACACACACACACACACACACATATATATATAATATATTATATATATATATATATATATATATATATATATATATATATATATGAAAGTTATAGAGAACAAAAGACAAAAACAGGTGTGGGAACAACAAGTAGGTGTATTTGTTTGAGGCTCGGGAATAATAGGGAAATCTTTGATGTTTCCAGCCAATGAAGAACGAATGCAAACGGAGAGATTAAAAATATTCAGGGATGAAAGACTAAACATGATGAAAATATATATAACGTACATAATGTTTGTATTATTAAACGCTTCTAAATGACTGCATTTAAATACGTATTGTCTTGAAAAATACAACATAACTCAAAGCTAGGCGGAACAAAATTGACCAGTTTCTTGCTATTCATGGATGTCGTGTACTTGCACTACTTTCGAAACGAATACGAAATAGACAGCTACAAATACATATATAAATTTTATATATACGTAAGGCGATAATTCGAACAATTTCGCCTACTTTGAATTATGGTGTGTGTCTTTTATTTTTTAACATTATATGTGCTTAAAGAGACATCCTTTAGACAAAATACCTAGACAATATAATATGTGATATTGTTAATATTATTGAGCCATTGTTACCACAAACTTTTAATAACTTTGTTCTGCGTGCATGGTACTGGTGCACACAGAATATATATACATAGCCAAATATATATATATATATATATATATATATATATATATATATATATAAAACGATGTATATAAACAGAGTTGTCTTTTTTAGAAGCGTTGAGATGTATTGAAGTATACAGATATGGAAATATTTTTACTCTCAAGGCATATTATTATTATTATGCGTTTGAGAGTAAAATATTTCAATATTTGTATATATACATGTGTGTTTTTGTGTGTGTGTGTGTGTGTACAAGCGGTGCCGGAAAGTTCCTCTCATTAAAGTTATCTCGAATGGCCTGGCTGTAGGCACGATCTTCGATGTCTTTTACAGAGATTAGAAAAACTGAAGAGTCGTTGCACTAAGTGTGTAAACCTAAGAGGGGAATATGTTGAATGAAACCATATTTTGTTGGTTCTTCTGTATTTTTTTTTACCCACAGCCAAGAACTTTTCAATACCACTCGTATGTATATGCATACACACATACATGCATACATACATACATACATTCATATATATGTGTGTGTGTATATATATATGTATGTATATATATATATATATACATATTTATAAATATATATTTATATATATTCATATATTATATATGCGTGTATATATATATATACATACATACATATGTAAATATTTATATATATACATATATATATAGTTATATGTACGTATATATATATGTGTATATACGTATATATATATATACATATATACATACGTATATATATATATATATATATATACCTATATATATATACACACGCATAAATATATTTGTATTCGTATCTGTGTGTCCTATTTAATTTTTTTTTATATTTGAACGTATAAAAAATTACTAATTGTACGTAC
>NC_043013.1:12152794-12157794 GCF_006345805.1 Octopus sinensis
GCTGGAAGCATATACTCTCTTACTAAAGTTGCCAAAATGAGCCTAAGTATAAAATTCCCCTACAAATAGAAACAAAATTTGACTCAATGTACGGTTTAAAGATCATGAAAAATCGAAGTATATCGTTGAACCTACTAGTCAGAATGTAATTTTAGTTTATTCACGTCCCACTCACTCGAGACAAATCTCTCACAAAGGATGTAATGACAAAATAAAAGTTTTTTCTGCAGATGAGTCTTAAAGCAAATTACATGTGGCATGTACATCACCTTCAAAGTAAACTGTACACAACATATTTACGCTTTCAGAAGTAGAAGGTCAACTTAACTCGGCCTGAATAAGTCGGTAAACGGAGGGAGAGGGGAAGTGATATTTCTGTAAGTTACACCACTGATGTCCGCGATTTAGTATATGCGGAAAAAAATATTTTAGCTTACAAGCAAAATCATTATGTAATATTCAGCAAAAGACCCGAAATTACTGTCATTTGTAGGCATTGGGATGAATATTTATTAATCCATGAATTACCCTTTAATTTTATACTACTTACCTCACAGGGAAATGTTAACAAGCTGTAGGCAATTAAATGCTATGCAAATTTATGACTCTTCTAGAAAACACATCACTCTTTTTTGCTTACACACACAACGAAAAGAATACTGGTCTATACTTCTGCGTCCACCGACAGTGCAACTGGAATGTATCGTCTGCCCAAAGCTAACATTGACAAACTGAGATTGCGGCTTGTTTTAGTTTGCCCAATTTTGAGCCAAGTTTATGTGACCATGATAGTTTTCAATGAATGCTATCACAAAAATTAGATATTTTGGGTAGGGAAGAAATGAAACATCAGTTTCTATGATGCTGTCATTTGTACAATCAAGAAACACTAAACAAATGCACATAGAACACCCATTTATATATATATATATATATATTTCTTTTTCTTTTACTTGTCATTTGACTACGGCCACGCTGCAGCACCGCCTTTTTAGTCAAGCAAATCGACCCCAGGACTTATAAGTCTAGTATTCTATCGGTCTCTTCATGCCGAACCGTTAAGTTACGGGGACGTAAACACACCAGCATCGGTTGTCAAGCGATGTTGGAGACACAAGCACAGACACACAAACATATACACACATACATATATATATAAATATATATATTATATATATATATATATATATATATATATATATATATATATTATATATATGTACATGTATGCATTCATAGATGTGTGTGCATGTGTGTGTCAGCGAAAGAAAGTACCATTCAATACAGTTGTTTGGATTACATGCCTTTAACAAACGCATACGGATACCTTCACTCACAGACATATATATATATATATAATATATATATATATATATATAATCTTAGGAAATAGACATCTTCCTCTCCACGATCCTGGATGAACCAACTGCCTGACAGGAAATGCATACGAGGGCTGCGGAATCAAACTCCCTTATACACCAAATGGGCCAACAGCTGGGACAAAAGCACATACATGACTAGTAATGTGAAATGCCCCAAACGCAGGAAATCCGAAAGACCACAGTAGTGCTACAGCATGACAGCGTCAGCATAGCTGAAATGAGTAAAATAATAAAGAATATATATATATGTAGTTAGATATGAATTTTACATACATATATACATACATATTTATATATATATGCGTGTGTGTTTGTTTGCGGTTGTAGGTGTGAGTGTGTGTGTGCGTGAGCGCGCATATATGTATATACATACAGCCAAATAGATATATATACAGGGTGCAACGGCGAAATTGTCACCGTTTTATAATTAGAATTTCGCGCATGCGAATTTTCTGTTTGTGATTTTCTCGAGTAATAATAGGGTTAATTGTGCACTGCGTGTGAGAAAATCAGCTCTGTGACGCAATTTACACTGCCAGAAATCTGGAAACGAAATGCTGTACTGCCTGTTATTCAAGCCGGAATATACTCTTTTGTATTTCAGGCTATTGAAGGCGGTGAACTGGCAGACCCATTAACACGTGTGAAATGCTTAGCGGTATTTCGCCTGTCTTTACGTTCTGAGTTCAAATTCCGCCGCGGTCGATTTTTACCTTTTATCCTGTCGGGGTCGATAAATTAAATACCAGTTGCGTATTTGGGTGGATCTGATCGACTGCCCCCTCCCTCAAAGTTTCGGTCTTGGTTCCTTAAGTAGAAAAGAGTATTTCAGGCCATTTTTACGTAATTTTGGTAAATATATCTGTTAAAATGATGTGTCAGTGTTATTTTTATTTTTGCGTATTTTAGACAACAGTTTATTCACCGCACCCTGTATACATGCATACATACATACATACATACATACATACATACATACATACATACATACATACATACATACATACATACATACATACATACATACATACATACATACATACATGTGAAGTAAACGTACGTGCGTGTAGAAAAATAATTCAGCAGAAAACAGGTATGGTAGTCAATGTTTGCAGGACATATACGCCTTTCAGCAGAATGCTGTAATATTTACGTAATATTTAGAGGAACAATTTTGTACTTTACCTCATCAGCGTCCTGCCATAAATAGAATAAGGGCTGTAAAAGCTCGAAATATAAATATTTTCTCGTTAAGGTAATTATCAAAAATCTCGCAATATAGTAGGGAACACATTTCAAATTAGGGATGTACAAACGATACTATGCGTCTGTTAGATGCTTGTAGGGACAACCAGAGGGAGAAAAAAAACGAAAAACGAGATAAAGAAACTGATAAATAAATAAGTTAATATAAAAGAGTTATAACACGAGATTAAGTATTCTCCCCAATCACCTTTTTATCTCAATTTTTTTTTTTATCGTTTTCCCTCTCTTCGTTTGCACCTATTTGTATTGGAGAAAGGCATATCATCATTTGTTCATCCAGGGTATGATGTTCCTGAAATTGCTATGTAATTATTACAGTATTTTGATGAAATGCAGGTATGTCCTATGAAACATTGGATATCATGCGTGTTTTTTTTTTTTAATTATTATTATTTCTGCTTTTTGGCTCGTATTTCGCTATCGACTTTAGCGGGATTTGATCAGTGAACGCAGTATGTAATGCATTTTCACGGGATGACAGTCCGTCGCAGGACAACGTTAAATGAAGTGCTTTTGCTCATGAACATAGAGGTTCACCCGGTTCTGGAATCGAAACCACAATCTTACGATAATGTATCCGATACCCTAACCACTAAGCCACGGCCCTCCACGTACCCATATATACATCTATGGATACATATTCTTTTACTCTTTTACTCTTTTACTTGTTTCAGTCATTTGACTGCGGCCATGCTGGAGCACCGCCTTTAGTCGAGCAAATCAAACCCGGGACTTATTCTTTGTAAGCCCAGTACTTATTCTATCAGTCTCTTTTGCCGAACCGCTAAGTGACGGGGACGTAAGCATACCAGCATCGGTTGTCAAGCAATGCTAGGGGAACAAACACACACACACACACACACACACATTTATATATATATATATACACATATACGACAGGCTTCTTTCAGTTTCCGTCAACCAAATCCACTCATATATATATATATATCATATATATATATATATCATATGTGTGTGTATGTGTACATTTATATATTTATCTAAGATCGTGAATTGTGGCAATCGTTAGTGAGCGGATGAATAATCTCCGGGGTTATTTACACGGCACTCTGCGTCCTCACTCCGTTTCCCACAATACCAACTTTGACTTTCAGTCTTTTGGCATCGAATTATAAAATACTTTTGAAGTAAATAGGTTGATATAATCGCAACTATATCTCTCCCAAGAACTGAAGTTCTTTTGTGCATATTAAAAATTACTGATTAATAACTAGCATAATATTAGTTTCGAAGTTTGGCACAGCATTAGTAATTTTGTGGTGTGAGGAGGGGGTAATTCGATTACTTTGACCCCATTATACAACTGGTACTTATATTCTCGACCCCGAAATGATGAAAAGCAAAGTAGACTTCGATGAACTCGGAACATAAAGACGGATGAAATACCGGTAAGCGTTTTTTTCCGGCGTGCTGACGATACTATCAAAATTAGAATTTTATAATTTACAATAGATATTGAGTAATAATCAATTCTTTTATCATTTACTTGCTTCAGATACTGGACTGTGGCAATGCTGGAGCAGTGCCTTCAACAGATCGACCCTCAGCACTAATCTTTTAATCCCTGCACCTATATTGTAGTTATTTTCCCGAACCGCTAATGTAGTGGGACGTAAATGAACCAACACCGTTTGTAAAGCAGTAGGGAAAGGGAGAAATGCATACGAAAACAAACACACATACACTTATACGATGGGTTAGCACAACTTCTTTGTACCAAGTTCCCTCACAACAGTTGCTAAAAACGCCAGAGAGCGATACTGAAGCCGAAACCACTTCGTTCCAAAGCGAGCTCCTTAACCACACAGCTTAGAATAGCAATTAATAATTTGTATTATAGCATAACTCTAAGTATGGCTGTGTTATTTATTTAAGCAATACCATAAAGCTTATAGCCACCTGTGCTTCATAATTAATGTATATATATATATATATATATATATATATATATATATATATATATATATATACATATACATATACAGAGAGAAAGAGAGGGAGACAGAGAGACAGAGAGAGATGATGGGCATGACATAGCGAGTTTTGACCGAGATAGAAACTTTTTCGATGTGCTGTGTTAAAAAGACATTATATATCAGAGAGAGACAGAGCGCATCAGCTAATAGCGTCTAGCAAGAACGCCACATGCATTTCGGTCTTTGTTTTTTTAACGTTTTCAATGACATGCTCGAAGATACAGGTACAGACGAGATTTTTTATAATCACTGAATGAAAGTTTTGAATCAATTGCATTCTGGAAATAATATTTTCATTTCTATTGTAGCTAACAGATCTACCAAATTTCTGTAATAGTAGTAGTAGTAGTAGTAG
>NC_043013.1:12165294-12182794 GCF_006345805.1 Octopus sinensis
TTCGCAACTGATGATATCCAACGAGAAGTCATAAGACGAAACAGTGTCGTCTACGTTATCACTATTGTAACCGTCAGAAAGCAAACGGCAAAAACTGGCACTGTAAGGTATCCGACTTGAAAGGACGAAAATCCAAGTTTACTCCGGTATAAATTGAACTCATGTACTAAAAAGTATTAGCAAACACCACAAGATATGCTTCTCCGAAGCTTGACGATTTTACCACATCCGATGTATATATGTATATATATATATATATATATATATATATATATATATATATATATATATATATTTAAGGGTCATATATATATCTAAGGGTCAAACGCTTGAGGCCCGTACAAAAGCAGCTTAAGCTGATTGTACACTTCCACCGCAGATGTCTTTGCTCTGTCATATACTTATTATGAAAGGAACGCATCATGAACAATGAAATCCTCTTGCAGGCCAGCATCCCGAGTGCCACATATGCCACATATGCATGTACATATGCATTTGTAAGCTTCGTCCGTATGCGCGTGCATATGTGCGTGTAGATGTACGTGATGAAGTGAGAAAGAGAGAGAGAGGGAGAGGAAATTGGTGAAAAAAAATATATATATATAGATAGATAGATAGATAGATAATAGATAGATAGATAGATAGATAGATAGATAGATAGATAGATAGATAGATAGATAGATAGATAGATAGATAGATAGATAGATAGATAGATATGCTGAAACACCCTTCGGTCATGACTGACCATGGGATTTCACCTAGAAAGTTACCCTCCAAGGCACAACTCCAGGCAAGGTTGTTTATGGAAGACCATCAGTCGCCCATGCATAACAGCCTCACCTCTCCACGCCACCATTGTTATCCAAGTAAAAGGCAAGGACCGATACAGCTTGGCACATATATATATTCTTTTTTATTCTTTTATTCTTTTATTTGTTTCAGTCATTTGACTGCGGCCTTTCTGGAGCACCGCCTTTAGTTGAGCTAATCGATCCTAGGACTGATTTTTGTATGCCTAGTACTTATTCTATCGGTATATTTTGCCGAACCGCTATATTGCGAGGACATCAACACACCAGCATCGGCTGTCAAACACAGACACACAAACATATACATATATACATATATATAGATATATACGACGGGCTTCTTTCAGTTTCCGTTTACCAAATTCACTCACAAGGCTTTGGTCGGCTCGAGGCTATAGTAGAAAATACTAGCTCAAGGTAACTCGCAGTGGGACTGAATCCGGAACCATGTGGCCGGTAAGCTAGCTACTTACCACACAGACACTCCTGCGCATATATATACATATATATGTGTGTGTGTATGTGGTGTGTGTGTGTGTGTGTGTTTGTGTGGTGGGTGTATATATATATATATATATATATATATAAAATATATATATATATATCATTGATAACTGGAAAAAATCTACATTTTAAGCAAATTGACATTCTCTTTCCTCACTCTCTCTCTCACACGCTTTCTCTCATCCTCTTTTCACTACTACTACTACCCACCAACACCACCACCACCACCACCACTGCTGCTGCTGCTGTTATTACTTCTATCAAGAAATATGAAATTCTATTTAGATAATAATCTGGCATATAAGTTGAGATTATACTTTACTTCAGTTGATGATTCTAAATAAGGGTGAAATACGCCGAATTATCTCCCATTATTCAAAAAATTATGATATATTAAGTACTGTTTGTAATTTGTTTTATTTTTGCGTACCATATTTGATCTTGGTTCAGCGTTGTTATTGTATTTTATTTTTATACTTTTTTCTGATTTGGTTTTGGTTTGCTTTGTATTGTTATATTTTTGTTTGTTTGTTTGTTTGTTTTTTTGTCTCATTTTGTTCATATATGAAGCATAAAAAATATTTTTACCCACTGAACTATAACTTAATATTGCATTTTCTCTTTTTTTACCTATCATGGATTCCAACGAAGGAAATACTCTAATACTCTCATAGTACAAACTACATTACCCCCGCAAAAGGTAAAGGCGAAATCTAGCCATGGACAATAAATATGATAGATGCGCCATCTGATAGAGGGAAGATATAATGGATGGACGATCTAAAGTGTTACTCAAGCATATTTAGGCAGATTGTCTCACTGAGATTATTTGTTCCATAACGCATTAGTTGATAGACACGCATCAGTGGCCAGTGATGACTTCTTACATTGTATTTGCGACAAATCATTCAGGTGGAAATCGTACTTGTCCAAGATGTGCGCAAACACACACATACACAAACTCACACACATATACATACATACATACATATATATATATAATATCTATATATATATATATATATATATATATATATATATATATATATATATATATATATTATATATATATATGCATATATACATATATTCATACACAAATACCTATGTGTGTGTTTGTGTGAGTCTCTGTGTGTCTGTGTGTTTGTTATTTGAGTATTTCGGTAAACCACATATAAATAATATATACATTTTAACGTATTTTAAGTAAGTTTTTAAACAGTGGTCTTCTGAGTTTCGGAAATCAGGATACGCGACGCGTGCAGACAACACACACACAACACACACCACAGCAGACATATATATACAGAAACATACACGTGTATGTATGTATGTATATATATATATATATATATATATATATATATATATATATATATATATATATAATATATATATATATATATATATATATAGGTATATGTGTGTGTAAGTTTGTGTATATATATATATATAATATATATATATATATATAAAACTCTATGCTTGGAATGACTAAATTAAAATACTATTGGAACTTATTCACAACGTACAGGAAACTTATATGTTTACCATTCTGCCTAAATAATAGAACTTCAGATACAATATCCCTGCATATCTCACATCTGTTTTCATTCCTCTACTTCACTCTCTATTTCATATCTACTCTAGAATAACTATTGCTTAACAATTATCTCACACCGTCCCCGATGAAGGGATATATAAAATATCCTGGAAACAGGAGTAGGACCTTCTCTTTATAAATGTTCTGGAATCTTTCACACCCTTGGATTTTTATCCCATTCGGTTAATTTTTTATATATACTCATGCTGATATATCACCTACGTTGGACTCCTCATTCTCATAATCACCGAACGTGGAGCTTAACTATAGTCCGTCCATAGCACTTACTCAGCACTTACCTGACACCTTTGGGTCTTCTTGACACCATTACCTCTCATAACCTATGTATATATATATATATACATAGGTGATATATATATGTACTACCGTCGTTGCCTGATAATTTTTACAACAGAAAGCATTTTAGTTTATTCCATGTTAGACCATGCCTTCTACGACAGATAAGACTCTTGATCTGGACAGGTTTGTGCAAGTTTCAGCTAAAAAAATTATTGGGGATTTTTCTCCTCTTCAAATTATTTACAAGTCTCTTCTACCGTTTCACATGAAAAGGATGAAAGTAAATACAGAGTGTAGATTATTTCAAGAAAAGTGTTCCATTTACAGTCCATGTGTTCGTTTCACGTGCGAACTTTCTCTTAATTCATATCTTAAAGACTAGAATCTATACATTGATTAAGACAGTACGAGATACACTTTGACTGTAAAATAACCGATCGGGTCAAGCATCGTTCTCGTATAAAAATATCAGAAAGGGTATAGAGTTTATCCAAATATACCCCTACTAATGTAACTAAGTTAATTTTACCTGAAATGGCCTGATAATTCTAATTTGGATTGTTAGATATCATTGTGCAGACATTGATAATTGTGTGAGAATAGCACTAATAACTAAATGGATAGAATGAGGAATAAAAAGTCGAGAGGTATGTGTCACGATTTTTAGTCGCCAAAGTGTTGATCTATGTTTTAAATCTTAAGTTAACGTTTAACCGAGTGGTGAATAAGCTCCTCGTTTTTGTTGCACTATTCAATTAATCATCAGATTTTGAGTTGAGTTCGCCAATTTAAATTAAAGGAATTACGTGCCACGACTGGTAGGCACATTGTAAGGCAACTGAAATTGGCTAGGAGGGTTTTGTCGCGCAGTCGTTCCGCAAAACACTGACTTGACTTGGAGTTACTTGTCCAGCAAATGTAGAGGGCCATAAATTTCATGTTTGATGCGGCAGAAAAAAAAAACTCCTAGGTGGTTTGGGATAAAGAGAACGGGCCACTAGTTGGTGTGGCATAAAGATAATGGGAAAGAAACTGGGACTCCTCCACTCAGTCTATGTCACCTGCACAGAATAGCCTGATGCTTAAAGACCACAGAACACCCTGAAACACCAGAGTTATAACTGATAATGCATCCCAGAGCACCAATGACATTTATCTTGGAACTAAAAGCGCTACAGGGAACTAAATAGAAGAGATTCGGATTATATGATTTGGTTATAAAATAGAGCACATTTAGTGAGAATGTCACGCCAACAAATCACCTGCCATTGTCATCAAAGGTTAGATTTAACATGAGTCGCAATTTCTTTTAGATGATGTACAAAATGTTTATGCAAACCATTTTCGATGATCAACAAGTAAGCTTTTGAATTATATATATATAACTTCTTTATAAATGATAAATATAAGAGCATCATATATATATATATATATATATATATATATATATACATGTGCACAATGACGTATGTATATGTAAAACTTCATATATACATATTTATTCATACATACACACACACATATATCTATATATATACGTTTACATATATGTGTATGTACACACACATATACACATGCGCGCGCACGCCACAAGGACACATACACACATATGTGTGTGTAGATTTAATGAAGTGTGTTTCCATTTTTAATGAAATATACGTGAAAAATAAATGACACTTTTTCGGAAAACAATACATATATACCTTTTTTGAAATATCCAAAATCAAAATGTCGAAAAGATGTTAATTTAATAAAAATTGTGTCATTGTGGGCCAAAATATTTCGTTACGCCAGGAAGCGAATTTCACGGTTTCTTGGACTGTGAAATAGCAACAAATATTTATAATCCCAATTATATGGTTTTCTATAAGGTATAGATTTACATAGACAAACCCACACTTACAATCACAGTTTTATATATATTTATATATATATATGTGTGTGTGTATATATATAATATATATATATATATATATGTGTGTGTGTGTGTGTGTATATATGTATATATATATGTATATATGTATATATATATATATATATATATAAATCAAAATACGCGCAGCCATATATATATTACACAACTATCACACGTAACAACAGAAGTACATATATATACCAGCCCACATAATTTGTATATAAGTTAGCAATATATATATATATATATATATATATATATATTATATATATAATGCAAGCATGAAAGCGCGTTGTTTACAATATATATGTGTGTGTTTGTGATTGTGTATGTCTGTGTATGTGTATCAGTGTGTGTGTGTGTGTATGCCTATACATGTGAAATATTGGAAACAGAGAGAAAATAGATATTTCATAAATGCAGGCATACATCCATACGTATGTGCCACGGAAAAAGTATTCTTCATATATATGGGGAGGGGAAGAATTTGGTGATATATATATAAATATATATATATAAATATATATATATATAAGATATATGTATATATATACATCAGATATATATATAGATAGATAGATAGATAGATAGATAGATAGATAGATAGATAGATAGATAGATAGATAGATAGATAGATAGATAGATAGATAGATAGATAGACACATACATACACATATACATGCATACATAGAAATCATTAGATTGCTGGATAAAAGATGTCTCATATATTCCGGCTCTACGTTTTGTGTTCCAATCCCAAGAAGGTTGACTCTGCTTTTCGTCCCCCTAGAAGTAACTTAATCGATTACAAGTCTGCCAATCTATTCAACATCATTATAAAAACTTTCTTGTCAAGCCACTATTGTTAAACTAACTCAGCTTCGACTGATTTTTCAACATCCGTGACCTGTAGTCGACCATATAACAGAAATGTATTGTATGGGCAACTAATGGCCTTCGGTACAATTTTGCTTATACCTGCTTATGTCAATCTCGGGAACACTCTAGTATCGTTCCCCATGTTATACAGATATAAAATGGAGTAAGTCTTTCAAGGTTCAGAGCCAACAAGACATGAATTATATATCATAATGTTTAACTATTGAGGTCACACATTCTTTGTTTTCATGTAAAGCGTTCTGCGATGTTAATATTTTAACGAACCCAAAATTCACATACTAAGCAGTTGTCAAAACTGATGTAGCCACACCCAGCTTAATACATCGACTGACTTGGATCTGTGAGTCTGCCAACCAAAACTACGATGGTGCAGCATCGACCTGTGCATCTGTGGGCATTATCACGACTTCAAAACAAGAGCTGTAAAAGCTTTAGGAATTGGCAGGTCTATCAAGCAAACAAAAGATTGATATGGTACGCATTAAATAATCGTAGAATAATTTGAAATAATCGATAATAATACTACAGTAATTTATGTCGGAAATGAGTGCCAAACATATTTTCCTTCATCTCTAACATTCGTCCAAGAAATAAGTCATTTTCCTTACATCCACAAATATGACTAGTGCTTCGTAAAGCTCTAATACAGATTTTCTTTGATATCTTTTGTGCATGTGATACGCGACTACACATTCTTTGCTTCTATATACTTACTGCGAATGATAATAGAAAGTAGCTTATTGGACATCTGTTTTATGTCACAGATACATTTGTGAGCAAGGTCTCCCATCGAGACTTAATTATAATAACCAGAACTTCTTTCTCTTCGCAATAAACCTTCTTTTTGTTCCAAGCATTCCCATCTTACCAAGTATAAATGCAGGGGACTTTTATTATTAAGTACAGTATTCCATCGTCTTTTGTTGCTTTAATGACTGTTTTTTTTTATTTTTCTCGACAAATACAATGCAGATTAATTTCATTCTTGGGCCCACAAGGAATAAAATTCAGTTTGACTTACATCTGAACACATCAACGCTGCAAAGGCTAAGAAACGAAAGGGAAGACTCTTGGACCGAAATGCATTCGATCTAATCTATTTTGTACTTGTACATTTTCTTTAAAGATATAAATACTAAAGAGAACAGCAACAGTAAAGAAATTTTGCTGATTATTACAACATAGCAACGTGACAAGTTTTTTTCTTTTTTTGGTAGAGTATTTGATAAGACCTCGCTTTTCAACTTCATTGTAAATCTTTCGCAGAAAATGATACACCGTGTGACTAAAATATGACGCTTGAAGTAAAATCAGATGACGATCCTGCAGTAATTCAAGTGTGACATTTAAAACAAGTTACAGCGATGCCCTCCACATTTCAAAGTCTTGAGTTTAGAACATGAACAATAAACTAGCTATGAACGACAAAGTGAAGAAATGTTGGAAGAATTAACCAGTGAAGTCACTGAGCATTATAAAGCTGGACGAACACAGGCGATTCGGAAAGGCGTTGATAAGATCACTGGCATAAAAACAAAAGAAATTTCACTTGGGACGGTAGACCCCGCTGCAGATTACCATACCAAAGCTTCAGCTCGACTTTAAAAACTTATTAAATGTTCCAACAACGATCAACTTGGAATCGATTAAGGATCTACCTCATGCTCCTTAAATATCCACCGAACCAGTCAGAAAGAAAGGAATTAAAGAGAGCGACAAGTGCAACAGTTCGTGCGAAAGCTGCTGAACCAGAAGAAATCTTATAAGCTGTGCAACGATTTTTTCCCCTTTGCCAAACATCTCTTAGCAGTTATGTATTCGGTATTCATTTGAGATGATCAAGCAAAAGAATGGAGAAAATCTATAATAGATGTATCACCAAAGAGTAAATCAAAACGAAAGAGAGAGAAAAAAAAACGGCCTTCCAGGAAATGAAAGAGGATTATCATACATAATGTGCACTGGTGTGAAACACTTTAATTTAGTGTTGTTCACAAAAATAAGGGAATCGATTCGAAGTTTTCAGTCCAGCTTCAGGCCAAACAGAAATACTGTTGAATATATTTTAACGTATAAACAAAAACATGTGTAAGAGTACAACAATACAAAACATGCTTTGTTACTATAACGTACCAAGCTCGTTCATTTATACTGTTATATCATTGTGCGGATACATGCTGGTGACGAGGCTCAAAAAAGTAGAACTACCTTACAACCATATCCGCCACCGCTGTTGAAGGGTTTTTCTCGTCTGGTACTGATTTTTCGTCTGGTACGGATTTTTCGTCTGGTACGGATTTTTCGTCTGGTACTGATTTTCGTCTGGTACTGATTTTTCGTCTGGTACTGATTTTCGTCTGGTACTGGGTTGTCTGGTACTAGTTTTGTGTTAATTTGACTTTTCTTGAGGCATTAGAATTACGTATGCTACGAATGTCGACGTTCGTTCTCCTCCTAGTAACAGCAATGATTTTGAAACGTCCATAAGCACATTACAGAGGAATATATTATTCTTCGTATGAGAGGACTGGTCGAGGCTCTATGGACTCTGATAATTTGAGACCGTTGACTCAACATTCAACCCTTTTGGACAACAGTCCTTTGGCAGAGACGACAAACATCCATGCCCACTCGAGCTCAAAAATATACTCATACAAATAGAAAGAGTGAAAGATGGAGAAAGATTACTTTTTTTAATAGCCACCAAATATAGCAATGTTACAAAATTGGATATGCCAATCTTATATATTATACACCCTGGCTCAAGAACGAAATTTTCTAAGAAGCTGCAAACCCTGGCACCAATTTTTTTTAGAAACAAGGCATTATTGTATTTTTTTAATATTTTTGTTCTTTTTCTTTGAGATGAAAATTAACTTCACGTTACTTTTTCTGATCACTTTTTACTCACTGCTTTTTAAACCTGAGAAAAATAAAGATGTAGTTGTGAACATTTCGATTTTGCATCCCACAAAAATTTTAGGAGGTGCGCCTGCACCCCTTGCACCATTTGGACCCCTTGTTTCCGGACCTATGATTATACACATTCCTAACAACTGGTACGTGCCTATTAATCGCTAGTAGAGAACCATGTTATGGAAACCTAAGTCTTCCATATATTTGGTACTTTGTCATGGTTGCATAACGAAGTACAGTATCCTAGCAGCAATTAATATGGAAACTTTATTTACATCTAACGGGGTCTCTGGACAATGACACAAATCCTTGGAGAAGAGATAGTCATTGGCCAGCGCTCTTTTTGACGATTTGCATTTGGAGGTCATTTTGAGAGAATAATGATAATTATTTTCTGCATTAGACTCAAGACTAATAACTTTGTTAGGGAAGGCTTTTAGTCAATACAATTGACCCCAGTACATGACTGATATTTTATTTTATTTTCCCTGAAAATATAAAGGGCAAAGTTGACCTCAGCATGATTTGATCACAAAACAGAGGGAGTCGAAAGAAACACAGCGATTCTCTAACAATTCTGGAAGCTAATGTTAAATTACAAGATCGCAGACTGTTTCATATCTGATAGTATTTCACGTTCATAATGATTAATTTTAATTAAACATGGGATAAAACTAAGCATAACAGTGTCCACTCGTTTCGATTACAGAAATAAAGTTTAGGAGGAGATTTTGAAATATATACACCCACATTGTTAAGGGTCTTATCACTAGGGATGAGTGATGCAGTGATGTTGATGATTTACTGCCGATAGGGAGCAATAGTGAAGTGGTCATTGCTAAGTGCATGACCAGTTTTGAAGATGCAACGTGTGTTGCCTCTTGGATGCTCCTTCGGAATAGTTCTTTGTGAAAATAGAAGAGGACGTCAAAGAAGAAGCTGCTGCTGCTGCTGTTGTTGTTGTTGTTGTTGTTGATGTTAAGCAACAAGACGGGTAAGGGTGATTAGGTAATGGTCTAGGTCTTAGGGGCGGGAGAACCCAGACCTTAGAGATAAATAGTTTGGTCGTCTTGTTGTAGTCGAGGGCTCTTCGTTGACGCCCGACACCACTGGGAGGTTACCCTCAAAGTCGCTGGAAATGGAGATTTCCAGGTCCAAATTCTTGAACGGCTGCTGCAGCTGCTATTGTTGGGGATGACGATGATGATGATGATGATGATGATGATGTAGTGGTGGTGGTGGTGGTGATGATGATGATGATGATGATGATGATGATAATGATAAAAGAACATAAAAAAGCTGGAGACTAAGAAAAGAAGAAATGGGTAAAGGTCAAAAGAAACGCTCAAGGAAGAAAAATGAAGAAAATAGCACAAAAGGAGAAGAAAAAGGGAGGAAGAGGTGCAGGTGGAAGACGGAGGAGAATCGGAAGACGAAGAAGAAGAAGAGGAGGAAGAAGAAGAAGAAAAGAAGAAGAAAAGAAGAAGAAGAAGAAGAAGAAGAGATGATGATGATGATGATGATGATGATGATGATGATGATGAAGAAGAAGAAGAAGAAGAAGAAGAATAACAACAACAACAGCTACTACAACTACTACTACTACTACTACGATAATTGTATCACGTTAGCTTTTTTCATTTTATGATCATAGAAAAAAAAACCTTCCTTTATGGCTCATTTGCAACAAGTGAAAATTGAAACCGGATTGGGGAATTTAAATCTTCTGCTGCTTGCAAGGAAAAATAAAATGCATGCAAAACCCAAATCATTACCGAAACTTCTCCTCCTACAAGAGATTAAAAAAAATGTTTTCGACATCGTACTACCACCCATGACGATACGGTTTCTTACCAAACATATATACATGGACGAACAGTGTTACATCCCTTCAGGTTTTCAGATACGCTACTGTACCCTGCCATCAACTCATAGCAATTCTCCATTTGCATGGTCCTCTTCATTCTTTTCCTCCTTCGCCAATCCCGACACGATTAATTAGCATATAAATACCATAAATTAGCATTTGAATATTGAAAGACAATATATATACATTAGTGAGATTGCACCCTGCTCAGACCATTTTCGGCATAGAAACATGCAGACATATTCATAAATATATACACGCTTGCGTGCGTGTGTGTGTTTGTGTTTGTGTGTGTGTGTTTGTGTTTGTGTGTGTGTGTGACTAACATAAGTGTATGAGAGGATCTTTATCATTTCGCTTTTTTTATCCTGGAAATCTGAAGAATTTTGAAACAATAAATGCAATCTTACAATTTTAAGTGATATACGTATGGCGCCATCTACATCAGTAACAACGAAATTTTAAAAAGGGGAAATAAAAAAAAATAAAAGAAATGGAAAAAAAATAAGGAAACAACGAAGACAAGCAAAGCAGCAAAAGGATGAAATCACTCTAAGAATGTTATCAAAAACCAAAAAACCGAAAATAAAATGAAAAAATAAATAAATAAATAAATAAATATGAAGAATTAAAATAAAAGAAAAATAATGAAATAAAGAAGTACTCGTATAGAATCACAGAAATATCTCTTGAGATACGAATACTGTACTGAAAAATAAACAAAAGATATAAACACAAAAACATACTAATAGTTAACACACAGCTTGTGTTGAGAACTTTCAGACAAAACAACAATAACAACCAACATACAATGATTGAAAAATAATCCAAGAAAAATTAATAAAAAAAAATACGAAAACGTAACTCCTGTTAATGTAAACTTAATAGCTGCAAGGAGATATGGCTCGTTTAAGTTTCAGCAACACTACCGCTAGGCTTAACGAGGTTTCCTCCCCTTTGCCTGCATGTATTTCAGCTTGCACCCAGCTGTAGCGCTGCTGGTTTCTGTTGCAATCTCAGCGGGTTTAAAAGGTATGATATGTATGTAAGTATGTTGATGGTTGGATGTGGTGTTTTGTTTGATATATTTTTTTTTATTTGCCTTGTTTTCTATTATTTTTTTTTAGTGGATGGGAGGTGGATTTGTTTCTTCTTTTAAGTAAGAGAGAGAGAGAGAGAGAGAGAGAGAGAGAGAGAGAGAGAGTCTTCAGAGTAACAGAGCGAGGATTGGGGCTGCATTAAGGAAATCAAACGTCAAGATACATGGAAATGCATTCTTGACGAAAGGAGACTAAAAGTATATTCTGAAAATAAAAACATAAATGACAAAAATAAATAAATATCTGTATAAGTAGATAAGTAGATAAAGCCAAAATATGCCGAGGAAATATGGCGCAAAAAACATAAGGATAAAGGGTATAGATAATCTTACCCTCGGTCCTTAGTTGCACCTTCTAAAGATAGCTTAGTGTCAAGTAAGCATTATGTATATATATATATACATGTATATATTTACACTCGCACATGCAGGCACACACACATACATGTATATATATATATATATATATATATATATATATATATATATATATATATATAGACGCAGGTGTGTCTGTAGTAAGAAGCTTTCTTTTCAATCGCATAGTTCCGGGTTCAGTCCTACGGCGTGGCACCCTGGTCGAGTGTCTTCTACTATATACATACGTCTTAAATAATGGTAGTAATAGCAATAATTCAAAAAATAGTAACATTGCTTATAGAACCACACGGTTCTGGGTTCAGTCCCACTGCGTGGCACTTTGGACAAGTGTCTTCTACTATAGCCTCGGGCTGAACATGGCATTGTGAGTGGATTTGGTAGACGGAAACTGAAAGAAACCCGTCGCATATATGTGTATGTGTGCGTGTGTGTTCGTGTGTATGTTCCTGTATGTGTGTGTATCTCTTTGTCCCCCCCCACTTCACCACTACCACTTGACAACCGATGTTGGTGTGTTTACGTCCCCGAAATGTAGCAGTTCAACAAGAGATAGATGTAATAAGTACCAAGCTTTAAAAAAAAACGAAGTTCTGAGGCGTCGCCTCCAGCTTGACTGCAGTCTAAGGAATAAAGCAAGTAATATATATATATATAGATAGATAGATAGATAGATAGATAGATAGATAGATAGATAGATAGATAGATAGATAGATAGATAGATAGATAGATAGATAGATATAGATAGATATAGATATATGCCAGTGCGTGTGAGTTTGCGTATGTGTGAATGATAAGTAGACGACGTGAGTTGTTGAGTAGATCTAAAGCCACCCAAAAATTGCATTTGATCGTCTCATGTTTCCAGCACCGTTGATATGACTATGCCAAACGTTTTTAATTCTCATTATGATTAACTATAAAACGGAACCACAGTAGGAATGTGAAAATTCTGACAATTATAGCAAGCTTTTCATTTCAGCTCGCTTCCACATATATGATTTTCACTTATTTTAAACATTATACCGCGGCAATGCTAGAGTACATCCATGAGTGGTTTAGTCGAACAATTGGACTTCAGTGCATTAATTTTTGTTTTTTTTTTTTTCCATTTCTGGTACTTCTTTTACCAGTCACTTCTGCCGAATTGCTAGGTTGTGAGAACGTAAACAAATCAAAACTGATCGTCAAGCAGTGGCAAAGAGTAACAGGACCTCTATGTTATCGTACCTAGCCATTCTTGCGCCCAACGAGTTGATATGCCCTGGTTTTTATAAATCCATATAATAAAATCATTTCACATATAATAGAGACAATTTATACACAACCCGGGATTATAGTAGAATACACCCAAAGTACTGCACAGGGGCACTCAAACCGCAAAGGCCTGATTGCAAAGCGAGCTATTTCAGAAACTCGTTTTGCAATCAGCTTTTTTCGGGTTTTGCAAGTTTGGCTGCGTGGTTAACTATGCAGTCAAACTTGTGCATATATATTTTTGTGGTGCCCGTATATGTATGTCAAGATCCACCACACGCACACACACACTGACATACATACATACATACTTACATATACATACATACATACATACATACTACATACATACATACATACATACATACATACATACATACAATATACATGCATATGTATGTATATATATATATATATATATATATATATATATATATATAAAAGAGAAGAAAAGAAAATGGTGATTGGAAGTTAATAATTGCTTATTCAGTCTGCTATAATGAATCCATAAACACATATAAAACATCCAAGGCTATTTTTTCCCTCTGAAGATACTATGCTCAGGTCATATAAATATAAATTTAATATTCACCGAGTATTGATTGAAACATCTGTAAGTGAAGATGATTAATTTGCTGTTAATAATAAACAATTAACTTCCCAATCTCCATTGTCTTTTATATGCACATAAAATATATGTTTTTTTATATGTACCTATTATTTTAAGGAAATTATTTCCCCCAAAATACAAGGCATTGAACAAGTATCTTCTTGGATGAAACCATACCTTCATGAGGTTAACATAACCTCTAATCGTATATGTGCATATATATACATATATGTAATAGTACTTATTTAATCGACCCCGAAAGGATGAAAAGCAAAGTCGACCTCGGCAGAATTTGAACTCAAAACGTAACGGCAGATGAAATACCACTAAGCAGTTAGGTTGCCCGGCGAGCTAACGATTCTAGCAGCTCGCCGCCCTAACTTTCTTAGCTTTCAGCTAGAATGTATGATTTTTTTTCTTTTAAACTAAAGCATCGCCAAACATACCTTTGATTATTAGGGAAGTAGATGTCACGTGAGATCACATTCGATTATAACCCCAGCTATACACCCCAGAATTTATTCAATTTTTAAAGCCCGCTATTTATATCGATGTCTTACAGCGAACAACTAAGTTACGAGAATGGAAACACACCAACACCGGGTGTGAATCGCTGGTAAGGGAAAAACACGGGCACAAAGATACACTCACAATATACATATATTCATCACTGGGGATGTGCAAAAGTAGCCCGAAACAGGACAGTCTGGTGGTGCTGACTAGTGACAGAAAGATTACATCGATTCTATCGATAACAAGCTGGACGAGGCGTCTTCTTAGGGTTAAAAATAATAGTAACGTCGGTTCGCACGGAACAGCCATGTTGAAGTGGCGGCATACATTATATATATATATATATATATATATATATATATATATATATATATATATATATATATATATATATATATATAATATATATAAAAATACAAAATGGGACAAGAACGCAAAACATTCAAATAGACGACACAAAAAACGGACGGGTCATTCGAAGCCTCTAATCTTCAGTCAAGAACCGGATCATCCTCGCAATTTTGGCTGATTAATCTTGAGATCGCTCCGATCCGGCCAGCCCCAAGGAAAAACTAAGCTACGAACATTAGATTTCTTGGAAGAAGGATCGAATGTATACGAAACAAGGACAGAAAAACGGACGATGCCACACGAATATAAATACAAAAAAACAAAAGGTAATAAAGTAGAGTTCACAGTAATCCATAAGTAGGAGAGGTGCAGCCGGGGGATAAAATGTCCAAAAGAGAATCCGTAAAGGGTAGAAAGGTAGAAAGTCCAGTAGAGAAGTTCGTGGGTGATAAGAGGAGACAGGATCAACTGGTGCGACAACATGAGAGTGCGATATACGGGGAGAATTCACAAAAAAAACAACAAAAGATGAAAACACATGGTGTAGAAAACAAACAGATGTATTAGTATAACGCTCAGGAATTGAAAAAGTCTTACGTTTCGAGCTTACGCTCTTCCACAGAAAGGAACACAGGAAGAAACAAGGAGAGAAACAAGGAGAAAAAAAAAAAGGACTGTGGAAGAGCGTAGGCTCGAAACATAAAAGAATTTTTCAATTCCTGAGCGTTATACTGATACATCTGTTTGTCTTCTACACCACCTGCCTTCGTCTTATGTTTTATTTTCGTGAATTCTCCTTCCATATGAATATATACAGATAGATAGATAGATATGTTTCTTTATTAGCCACACAGGGCTGCACACAGATAGAACAAATTACAAGGTAGAGCTTTTCTTTTGAAGGTTTAAAAAAAAAAAAAAGGAATGGGGAGTTTCGATCAAAAGGGATCGTAAAAGGAGAGAAAGAGGACAAAAAAGGGGGGTTTAAAAAAAGGGGGAGAGGAAAAAAAAAATTGATCAATAGGGATCGTTATCACAGAAATGTCAATATGAAGTGTAAAGGGGAGGACAGGTGAGGTGTTTACCCGTGGAAAGAAAAGCCTACGGAAAAGACCACGGTAACCTCGGTCAATGGAGTCACATGTTGTATTTCTTTTTTTTTTTTTTGCAATAAGCAACTCTCTGTTTTCAATTTCTGGTTCATAGGATCATGCTCAAGGTGGCTTCGTCATTCATACGTGCCATTCTTGCTACATTCACCCATCTTTTTTAAAACATTCGCTAGACAAAACTTGCCTCTCTACTCTCACTTTCCTTTTCAAGTGGTACTTGAAGAAGTTGATGAGAGATTGACCAGAGAGGAAAGTGTTTGTCTCCAATCCTT
Source organism: Octopus sinensis (assembly GCF_006345805.1). NCBI lineage: Eukaryota > Metazoa > Mollusca > Cephalopoda > Octopoda > Octopodidae > Octopus > Octopus sinensis. The sequence continues at coordinate 12,181,701 of NC_043013.1, forward strand.
TCAGACGCGTCCACCAGATACATTCTTTCGCCATAGCCACAAGGATGATGAAAATAGCTCTTCCTTCCCGTTTGAAGGAGGGAGGCGTGACAATATTAACGATAGACTCAGCTGATAAACCGACTCGTCCCACACGTGACAGCAGTTGTTCGACACAAGCCCACAGGTCAGAAATTGTTGGACACTGCACGAATGCGTGCAGAACGGTTTCGTCGCTCTGACCGCATCTCGGCAGGGGGTCGCCCCGTGTTTCTCGAGCCGTGCTGTAGAGCTTATCCCGAACGGGTAGCGCTTCTCGGTAGCACTGCCAGGCTAGGGATCTTGGAAGTTGTCCATGGGCCCTGGCCCGAAAGTCGTCCTGAACAGGCGGGTCAGGTACTCCTCGTCGACGTCCAGGTCGCCCCGAGCTCGTCGTCGTACCTCCCCTCCACTAAACCCCTATAGAATGCTTTGGTTGTGTTGAAGTCACTCAAGGTCGACCCAGGACGGCAGAGTTGCTTGAGAGCAACGCGACACTCACAGATAGATAGATAGATAGATAGATAAATAGATAGATATACATATACATACATACATATGTATATATATACATACATTACACACACATACATATACATATAATCATTATACATATATATATATATATATATATAATCCTTATACATACATATATATGGAAGTTTATAGTGTAGTCAGTAGAAGGTGTAGATGATGGTGGTAGTGTGAGTTAATATTGTTTTTTGTTGTTGTATGTACTTTATTGACGGCAACAACAACGACATTAAGTTGTGTTATTAAGTTAGAGTTCATTTCGTAATTCTGCACGTGTCATTAACATCAATAATTTAAAAGGAGGAAATTCAACAAAACAAGCGCCAACATTACCACCATCGCCATCCTCATTATCATCGCCGTTGTCATCATCATCATCGTTGTCGTCGTCGTCGTATCAAAGTTGTCTCAGTGGTTGTTACCCCGCTCCTCCTTACCACCATCAAAACAACAACAACAACAATAATAATAATAATAGCAACAATGACAATACCTACAACTACAAGATAAGGAAACAATGATGGAAGAACAATGCACTAAAT
>NC_043013.1:12185294-12192794 GCF_006345805.1 Octopus sinensis
CCATATTTTAATCAAAACAAATAAAATTTGTCATTTAATAACGTTTTCCAGGCATTTTTAATTCAGCCACCGAGATTGACAAGTACGCACCGAAGTTTATATTTAGTTATAAAAAAATATTATTATAAACATTCAGTATAGAGTAGTGGAGCGCCGCGTAAAATGTCATGTGGTATTAAGTTACAACACACTATATTCCGAAATCAAAGCCCACCACGGCCGACTTTAATGTTGATCATTCTTGAGACGAATTTTTCACATAATAATCAACTTAAATTTGTTGCTAGGTTCCTTTATCATCAATAACATTCTAATATGATTCCCTGTGTTATGCCGCTGATAAAGTACCATACGTGCGAATGTTTTCATGATTGCTTGTCTACTACTCAAAATCCTGAATGTTTTACACTCAAGAGATACTTTCGTTATAATTATGAGATATTTAAACATTGAATTACTACAGAGTGACCAAAAGCTTTTCAGAATTTAATAATAGAAACAGTATTATTTCTAAGTCACTCTAAAGGAGACTACGGTAGCGGTACTGGATATTAATAGTTATGGCCAAGCTAATATGGCAGTCCATAAATATAGGACGAAAGCTACCGTTGATTGGCTCCAAGAGGCCATTGCCTTTAGCTAGCTACATTGCACACGAACCTGTGTCCATTATAACCTTCGAACAGAGGAGGTTAAGCGCTTCCCCTTGCTTGTCAGGCATGTGCAGACATATTTCGGGGAAATTGCCCTTTATCAATGCAGAGTAGCCGAACCCAGCAGGCGTCGCTACTGACCGTCTGTTCGAAGGATTATTTACCTAAATTCAGTGGAATACATCCACTGGTTTTCAAAAATAAAAATATTATTATTTCTAAGTCTCTCTAAAGGAGACTACGGCAGCGGTACTGGATATTAATAGTTTCAAGATATTAATAGAATTTAATAGCTTTTCTAATTTTAAACTTTAGTTCACAATGCCATAGTGTTTTGCAGAATAGATACGGAATATGAATTTACGTTAGTTGTGAAAGATTAGATCCTTTAAGTGGTATCCATTTTCGGCTTCGCACGAATGTGTCCTTCTCAGAAATATTTCATCACAGACCTTGGTGTTTCGGTCTCTAGTTCTTTGATTTCTGTCTGAATATTGTCCTTTAGCTGTGTCAGAGACTAAGACTTCTTGACATACACCTGTTCTTTCAGATAGACTCTTAGGAAGAAATTAGGTTTTGTTACGACTGGGGTAAGTAATGGCCAGTTTATGCTTTAACCACGAGAAATTATTCTTTCTCCAAAACTTTGTCTAAAATGTTGGATTGTGACACTTGTTGTATGAGCTGCAACCCCATTATATGGGAACCACATATCAGGTTTATCTCGAAATAATGTCCATAGGAAATTTTCAAACATAAAGATGGCTGTCAGTTTCGTCTTCAAAAATGAAATGGCCGATCACTTCTTACGTTATCTCATACTATACCGTACTTAATGGGGTGCAATTCATTTTGGACAATCGACCTAAGAATTTCAATCTCAAATCTAGCAATTTTGTTGGTTGATATAAACCATCAAAATCAAAAATATTTCCTCCAATATTATCATGATCTTCACTGGTTAATTCTTCCATTCTAATTGCAGGTCGTAATCGTGTGGCCTTATTTGTTATTCATTTTTTGTATGTAATCAGGCTGATTCCTCGTAAGAATTTGTTGGAGTGACATCCGAGGCTACCTTCGACTTGATGAGATCCGATCTTCTTCGATATTGTCCGATACTCGCTCAACTACTTCGTTCCTAAACGTACATATTCTATCACTTCGTGGAAAGCCACTTACTAAATCTTTCACTCCAAAACGCAAAACGGCACATCAAATTTCCTAATTATAGATTCACTTAGAGAATCTCTCACTACGTAATGACTACGATATACTCGTTGATTTTGAATTATTGATCCTTGTTATTTGACAGTAAAATTTCACTACTTGTGTCGTTTATTCACAGGTATACTTTTTTCATGTTCAATTTCCAAAATCTTCTTTATAAAATACTCGAAACAAAAGTATAGCAAGTTAAGAAACAAAGAAAAAATGCAACTTCCAGACTCTATGTGGCCCTATGTGACTTTGGGGCCACTCTGTATAACAGCTCATTTCTGTGATTTACCATATATGCCGACGCATAAGACGCACTCTCGCAAAACAGACATCACTTTCTTACATGAATATTTTGTGAGGAAAATAGTAAATGTAATATATTTTGTCATATACATATTGAAAAATATATAAAGTGATTTCGATGGGAAAATATGTGATTTTTTTGCATTAAGGAGTGGTTCTCCAGTTTTATCAACAGTGAAAAAGTGGGCAACTTAATTTAGGGAGGGAAGGGAGAGTCTTGAAAATGGCCCAAGGTCGGAACATCCTGCAACGGCCACCACTCTCTCTTGGTTCAGTCATTTGACTGTGGCCATGCTGGAGCACCGCTTTTAGTCTAGCAAATCGACCCTTGGACCTTTTCTTTGTAAGCCTAGTACTTATTCTATCGGTTTCTTTTGCCGAACTGCTAGGTTACAGGGACTTAAACACACCAGCTTCGGTTGTCAAGCGATGTTGGGGAAAAAACAGACACAAGAACATATACACACACATACTTACATACATACATACATACATACATGCATACATATATATATATATGCATATATACGACGGGCTTCTTTCAGTCTCCGTCTACCAAATCCACTCACAAGGCTTTAGTTGACCCGAGGCTATAGTAGAAGACATATGCTCAAGGTGCCACGCAGTGGGACTGAACCTGAAACCATGTGGTTCGTAAGCAAGGTACTTACCACACAGCCACTCCTACACTTGAGGAAAATATTGATCGTGTTCACCACATGACGATGAATGACAGGCGATTGACAATAAATCAAATAGACAATGTTGGTAGGATATCCCGTGAGAGAGTTGAGAATACTCTACACAATAAACTTAGTATGACGAAGGTTTATACTAGATGGAAACCGTGTTTCTGACACCTGATCAAAAAGACGCCAGACTAATGACATTAAGGGAAATTTGAAATTATTTGAGGTGGATCCAGTGGGTTTTCTTGAAGGTTTCCTAAGCCAGGATGTGTGTTGGGTTCATCCCTTTGAGCCAGAGACAAAGAAATACTCCATGTTGTGGAAACACTCCTCACCTACTCTTAAGAAGGTCGTTTTATTTGCAGGGAAGGCGATGACTCAGTGTTTTTGGAAGCAAAAGTCATTGTTTATTGACTATCATCAAAAGAGTCACACCATCAATGGAGAGCACTATGCTATCTTTCTGAGGCAGTTACGATTGGCTACCAAAACCAATCGCCCACGAAAAATGTCGAAAGGATGTCCTGCCTCATCAGGACAATGCTCCATAACACAAGTACTTGGTTTCAATGGTCTTTTTTACTTGACTGTAGCTTTGAACTGGTTGATACCCTCCCTATTCCTGGTTTGGCCCCATCTGACTATCATCTTTTCCCAAACATGAAAAATCACATGGCTGGGAACCAGTATCGGATTGATGATGATGTCATATCTTGTGTTGATGACTAATTTTTTACCAACAGGATGAAAGCTTCTTCACCAATGGAACTCAAAGACAGCAGTAGCGATAGAAGAAGTGTGTGGACGACTGAAAGCGGTTCTATGTTGAAAAATAAACCTCATTTTGGTCACATTTCATGAGAGTATTTTGGTCGGTCAATGAACTTTTCAGTTGTTTCTCGTAACAAATTTATATTCATAAATCACTGCTTACTGCTACTAACCTGCATACACACACACTTCTGTGTGCGTGTGAATATACGCATATAATCTGAAAGAATCATACACTAGTTTCATTCTTCCTTTCCCCTCCGCTAGATTGTCTTATATCATTTTTTATTTTTCGTTTTTTTTTTTTCTTTGTCAGATATGCATCTGTTTATTGTAAATTCTAGGCCGTATGGGGACTGTCTACGACAAACCAATACTTACTCTGATCCCCACTGATGCGTTGTGGCTTGCTGTTTTAATCTATAGAACTTTTCAGTTAAGCATAATATGCAATGACTGTATCCATTGGTGTGTAATTTGCATTTATCACCAATGCAGCATATTACAGAAACACCTACCTTTCTATGATACCTCAGATTTCATATGAATTAGGACAAGATCGTAAAGTCTATATTCCTTCGTTTGAATGCATGTATTTAGCTGTTAAAACGAATTTTGAAAGCATTCATAGTCAAACTTCTATTACTCTTTTATTCTTTTCGATATTTTCGGGAATTTTATCGGTGCCTTTTATATATTAATATTTGGAAAGGCAATGCACTGTTAACTCATAGATAGCGGATATTTTGCAGGTATATAAGGTCTGTTAGAATAAGATTTGTCTATGTGTGAGCGTCTGCTAGCACTTTTGAGATTTTGGAAGAGATTAGTTCTAAGCATGAGCAGAAAGCTTCAACATAATTAATGACAAGTTTTTTTGCTTTGACGGCGGAACATATTATCTTACTAGAAATTGAACTTCGTAGTTATACAAGGAATTGTATTCATGTTTGCAGGTGGATGGAATCCGATATTATTCCTCTAGCTGCCCTTTCACTGGTCCTTGTATACTAGCCTCTCGCTAAAACTATTTCTGGTCAGAGCATCGTTTTTATAGTATGTGTCCTGTTAGAGAAATTCCTGTATGACGACATATCAGTGATTTCTCATTTATTACATTTGCAAGTCTTCCAGTTACTGCAGGAGTTTGATGGATATAAATTTATATATCTATATATATGTATGGTGTCCCTTTATGCCCTTCTGTCTGCGTGGTGTATGTAGTCTTTAAGTTTTTGCTAGGAATAATATTTACACCGAAATCTTTGAATACACCAATAGATTCTTTTCTATTATTGCTGGCGTAATGATTTATAGAATGAGAGAATGATAAGCCATTATCGGTGTACAATTTGTGGCTATGAGTTGTGGTGCATTCTGACCGTCTGAAAAAATAACAGCATCACTACTCAGATAGATACAACTCCTTCCCATATTCACATAAAAAAAGAGGACACTGCCGTTATTGACCCAATAGAAAACGCCATATTATAACAGCGAGTTCCTTGTGTAACCTATTCGCTAATTATAGAAGCCTAAGGCTTTGCAGCTGAATGATTCCGATATAGTCGACAAGCTTTCGATCAGAAGTCTGTAGGTATAACTACATGCGTATGACGTGAGTCTAAGAGATTAATTTGGTTCGTTTTCTAAAAATTATTTATTGTACCGATTCTGAAAAGAAAATTTTTATTTCGATGCAAGGAAAGCACTACACAACGGCACATCTGCTGCGCTATTAATCAAAACTTGTGGAACTCCTAATTTTGAAGTTAACTGTGTCAAAAATACAGTGACTAAAAATACTTCATTCAACAATGCCGTTGCTAAAAATATTTGATTTCTAGGAGGTGATTAGCCTACATTTTAGCTTAGTGAGGACATAGCCTTGAGGTCCTTAAAAGTTGTATAAAGTTTGTGCATAAAAAATCTGGGCTTGTAATCTATATTTTACTGGGATACGAGCTACTTGGTTTCTGTATTTATCGCTGGCTTTGTGAATTTCTTTTTTTGTGAGAGTGTGTGTGTATGTATTGTGAAGTTTACATATATTTTTGATTAGTATGTATACATGTGAACTTTAGACGATTATTTGAACGCTTTACATACACATATACAAAAGCTCACTCACGCACACGCACGCATACACACACACACACACAAACAAACACCCCACACACATATACACACTTAGACGGTGTATATACTGTGTGGATCCGTATGTATTTGTAGGGGAGGGCTGTTTGTGTCTAGCAAATTATTTTTTAATGAAATTTTCTCACCGTGTTTTGTGTGTATGTATGTATGTGTATATCTGTGCATGTGTGTGCGTGTGTATATCTACGTACATTTGAATGTGTGTTCAATGTATCAAATGTTTCATTTTGTTTATTCTTTAAAGCGTTTTTCATGCTGTTATTAACTTTTATTTTAAAGTCATTTGTATATTTACTTTTGCATATATTATAATTTATTATTTTAATTTAGTAATTAATTAACTGGGGAGGATTGACAGGACTAAATACCAGTTTTTGGCGGAGACATCATGACAAAAAAATAAATATATTTTAATTAGGGAGTTCCGACCATGTTGAATTCAAATACCAACATTGACAAATTCTATATTTATTGCACTAGATTTGACAGATGACTACAAAACGAAATATAATTAGAGGCACTGGAGGCTATAGATTAGCGGGACGTAGGAAAAATTAATTGAAACGTCTTTTTTCCTAATCCCTTGACGTTTTCATTTTAAATACCGCCGAAGTTAACTTGGCTACTCATTCCTTCGTAGTCGATAAGTAAAGATTATACTAGTACATTACCTGGGTCGATATAATTGAATATAACTTTCGAGAAAAACTGTGGCCTTCAGCCTATATCACGGTCAATATTGTGGGTTTCATTAAGGTGGCGAGCTGGCAGAATCGTTAGCATCCCGGTCAAAATGCTTAGCGGCATTTCGTCCGTCTTTACGTTCTGAATTCAAATTCCACCGATACCCTTATACTCTTTTACTTGTTGCAGTCATTTGACTGTGGCCATGATGGAGCAGCGCCTTTAGTCGAGGAAATCAACCCAAGGATTTATTTTTTGTAAGCCTAGTACTTATTCTATTTGTCATTTTTACATTAATCTTAATCTTATTTCGGCCAGAGTTCTTTCGTCACACTCCTGTGACCTCATCAGTGGTCCTTTGCTTCCTTCTTTCTTAATTGTGTGTCTCTCCTTACTAACGGTCAGCCACTATTAAGTCCAAAAATTGCAAAACGGAAGTAAGAGGTCCAATAATCGGTTTGTTTTTTGTGTAAAAAATAATGTTTTACAGAAGCAAAGAATCGGCGGGCGCTTTTTGTCTTCTCCCATTAATATCATGTTATTTCATCATTCATCTTATCAATGTTTCTGTCTAGCCTAAAAGCTACTCTGTATCTTGCCTTTATGGCAAAATTTTTTGAAATAAAGTAATTTGCTCACCAACTACATGGCTCCGGGTCCGGTCCCACTGCGTGGCACCTTGGGCAAGTGTCTTCTACTATAGCCTCGGGCCGACCAAAGCCTTGTGAGTGGATTTGGTAGACGGAAACTGAAAGAAGTCCATCGTATATATGTATATATGTGTGTATGTGTGTGTGTATATGCTTGTGTGCCTGTGTTTGTCCTCCCTCCCCAACATCGCTTGACAACCGATGCTGGTGTGTGTACGTCTCCGTAACTTAGCGTTTCGGCAAAAGAGACAGATAGAATTAGTACTAGTCTTACAAAGAATAAGTCCTGGGGTCGATTTGCTCGACTAAAGGTGGTGCTCCAGCATGGCCGCAGTCAAATGACTGAAATAAGTAAAAGAGTAAAGGAGTAAG